>NC_057801.1:351436130-351600963 GCF_018294505.1 Triticum aestivum
GGGCCGGGCGGGCCGCGGCGCGGGGAACGGCGGCGCGGGACAGGTGGCGAGCCGCGATTCGTCCGGCGCGGCGGCTGGACGTGTCCGGCGGTGGAGTGGACATGTCCGGCGCGCGGAGGGGAAGAGGCTAGGGTTTCGTCTGCGAAATCATCCACGAATTTCGGGGGAGGGGCTAGTTTTATAGGTAGAGGGAGTTAGGAGAGTCCAAATGAGGAGCGGTTTTCGCCCACACGATTGTGATCGAACGACCGAGAGCATGGAGGGGAGTTAGATGGGTTTTGGGCCACTTTGGAAGGGGTGTTGGGCTGCAAAGAGAGAGAGGCTTTTGCGGTTACCCGGTTAACCGTTGGAGTACGAAACGACCTCCAAATGGCATGAAACTTGACAGGCGGTCTACCGGTGTTATACCAAGGCCACTTGGCAAGACTCGGTCCATTCCGAAAACGTTTAACACCCACTCACAACAGGAGACGAAAAGGGGAACGCTGGAGGGCATAGGAGCGCCGGATTGCAAAACGGACAACGGGGAAAAGGCTCGGATGCATGAGACGAACACGTATGAAAAATGAAATGCACATGATGACATGATAAAATGCAACACGCAAGCAAATGACCTGGCAACAATGGCGAATAACTGGCAGACAACTGGCGCATCGGATCCGGGGCGTTACACAGGGGCTTGTTATAGATCAGAGCATTACTCCGGGCAGCAGGAGATCAAAATCCAGCTGTATCGTAGTCGCAGAATAGGATTCACAGCAGATCCGTCGCTGCAAATACAGTCCAGTTGGCCCATAGCCCAAGATCGCCCCCGAGGCGTGAGGGACATCGAGACCGACGTGATCAGTACAAGAACCGTGAGCAGTATGATCACCGACTCAATCGTGATGATCAACATCGAGTGCCCACCCCTCCCCCAAGGAGTGGATCGTACACGCCTCGACAGCAGGATGGCAGACGCCATCACAGTGTTGGGCGAAGGATTCTAGTCGACCCCAGAGAACCAGGCTTTGATGCGAGATCCATTATCGTTCAAGGTTTGGTCGACAGGAACAGAGCTCACAGAGAAGGTCATGACAGAGATGTACCCACCAACAGCAGAGTACACGTCTCAGGACCATAGTGTTTCAGCAGAGCCATCAGGGTCGCGGTGATTCCTCCAAACTTCAGGTTGGCGACTGAGGTCAGTAAGTTCACTGGTGAGTCCAAGCCTGATACTTGGCTTGAGGACTACTGAGTGGCTATTCAGATTGGCGGCGGTAACGATGAAGTGGCCATGAAACACCTGCCTCTTATGTTGGAGGGCTCGGCCAGAGCATGGTTGAATCAGTTAGCACCCAACAACATTTACACTTGGGAAGATCTTGCTCTAGTGTTTGTCAGAACATTTGAAGGAACTTGCAAGCGACCAGTAGGGTTGACAGAGCTGCAATCTTGTGTGCAGAAGTCGAATGAAACTTTGAGGGATTACATCCAGAGATAGATCACGTTGCATCACACGGTAGAGAATGTATCTGATCACCAGGCAGTCTGTGCCTTCAAGGAAGGCGTTAAGTACAGAGAGTTAAACCTCAAATTTGGTCAAACCGGAGACATGTCTCTGAGTCGAATGATGGAGATTTCCACCAAGTATGCCAATGGTGAAGAAGAGGATCGGCTCCGGAGTGGCAAGCACAAGTCAGTCGCCCATGAAACCGGAGGAGGGAACTCCAGTTGGAAGTAGAAGCGGAAAGCCGAGCCAGCTGCTCCTGGGGAAGCCTTGGCCGTGACTCAAGGAAAGTTTAAAGGGAAGCCCAAAGGGTCTTGGAACCCTAAGAAGGTGAAGGACAAGGAAGGGAATGACGTGATGGATTTGCCATGTCACATTCACACGAAGAAAGATGAGGAGGGTAAATTCATTTACCCGAAACATACCACTCGATAGTGTCGGCTCTTGATCCAGCAATTCTAGGGGAAACAACCCAAAGATAAGGAAAAGGAGTCAGACAAAGTTGAGGACAAAGAAGATAGTGATGATGGATATCCCCAGGTCAATTCCACCCTGAAGATTTTTGCTGATGTTGAAAGCAAAAGTCGATTGAAAGTTATCAACCGAGAAGTGAATATGGTTGCTCCGGCAACACCTAGTTATCTCAAATGGTCTCAGACTGCCATCACATTCGACCAGTCCGATCATCCGACGCACATAGCCACCCCTGGGAGGCAAGCTTTGGTGGTCGACCCAGTCGTCCAAGGCACTCGACTGACTAAAGTTTTGATGGATGGTGGCAGTGGCCTGAATATACTATATGCAGAGACGTTGAAAGGGATGGGCATTCCGATGTCCAGACTCAGTACCAGCAACATGAATTTTCATGGAGTCATTCCTGGAAAGAAGGCTCAGTCACTCGGCCAAATTTCTCTTGATGTGGTTTTCAGTGATTCCAAGAATTACCGCGAAGAAAAGTTGACGTTTGAAGTTGTGGATTTCCAGAGTGCTTATCATGCTATTTTGGGCAGGCCAGCTTATGCACGTTTCATGGCTCGACCATGTTATGTGTACCTCAAATTGAAGATGCCTGGTCCCAAAGGTGTGATCACTATTACTGGCAATCGGAAGAAGGCGGAAGAGTGCTTTCAGAAAGGCTCAAAGATCGTCGACGCTCAGATGGCAGTGGTAGAGCTGTAGGAATACCAGAAAACTGCAGACCGGGTGATTTGTTGCGAGCCAAGAAACCCGCTACGGAATCAGCGTTTTAGTTGTCTGGTGAGACAAAACCGATTCACATTCACCCGACTGACCCTAGTGCTGCTCCAACTCATATCTCTACAACGCTCGACTCCAAATAGGAAGAAGCTCATCCAGTTCCTCCGTGAGAACTGGGACATCTTCGCATGAAAGCCTTCTGACATGCCAGGTGTTCCCATAGAGCTGGCTGAGCACCGTCTACGAGTCGACTCAAAAGTGAAACCTGTCAAAGAACATTTTCAATGGTCCGCCGTCCAGAAGAGAAAGGCCATTGGCGAGGAGGTGCCTCGGCTCTTAGCAGCGGAGTTTATCCAAGAGATTTACCACTCCGAGTGGCTCACCAATGTTGTCATGGTCCCCAAGAAGGACAGGTCACTTCGCATGTGCATTGACTTCAAACATATCAATCGGGCTTGCCCGAAAGATCATCTTCCTCTCCCCCGCATCGACCAAATAGTCGACTCGACTGCGGGATGTGAGTGCCTATATTTTTTAGATGCCTATTCCGGTTACCATCAGATCCGTCTATATGGACCCGACGAGATCAAAACAGCTTTCATCACTCCATTCAGGTGCTTCTGTTATGTCACCATGCCATTCGGCCTCAAGAATGTCGGGGCCATGTTCATGAGGATGATTCAGAAGTGTTTGCTCACTCAAATCAGTCGGAATGTGGAAGCATACATGGATGATATTGTGGTCAAGTCACGGAAAGGTTCCGACCTGCTGACTGACCTTGCTGAGACATTTGCCAACCTCAGGAGGTATGATATCAAGCTTAATCCATCAAAGTGCACATTCGGAGTTCCTGGTGGAAAGTTACTCGGTTTTCTTGTTTCTGAGCGAGGAATCGACTCCAATCCAGAAAAAGTTGGTACTATACTCCAAATGAAACGTCCTGTGCGTGTGCACGATGTCCAGAAGCTTACTGGTTGCTTGGCCGCTTTATGTCGATTCATCTCTCATCTCGGTGAAAAGGCATTGCCTCTTTACCGACAGATGAAGAAGTCAGACAAGTTCGAGTGGACTCCTGAAGCTGATGCAGCATTTGCAGAGCTAAAATCCCTGCTTTCCACCCAGCCGGTGCTTGCTGCCCCGATCAGCAAAGAGCCTTTGCTGCTTTACATTGTAGCCACGGGACAACTCGTCAGTACAGTACTTATGGTCGAGCGGGAAGAAGAAGGAAAAGCCTTTAAAGTTCAGCGCCCAATATATTATGTTTCTGAAGTTTTGACCCCATCAAAGCAAAGATACCCTCATTATCAGAATCTTGTGTATGGGATTTATATGACCACGAAGAAGGTTGCTCATTACTTCTCTGACCATTCCATTACAGTCGTCAGTGACGCCCCATTGTCAGAGATTCTGCACAACAGAGATGCAACTGGTCGAGTGGCAAAATGGGAGATTGAACTCCTTCCCCTAGATATCAAGTT
This sequence comes from Triticum aestivum, assembly GCF_018294505.1. Classification (NCBI taxonomy): domain Eukaryota; kingdom Viridiplantae; phylum Streptophyta; class Magnoliopsida; order Poales; family Poaceae; genus Triticum; species Triticum aestivum. The sequence goes on from NC_057801.1 coordinate 351,440,295, forward strand.
TGAGGCAAAGAAAGCCATCAAGTCCCAAGCAATAGCAGATTTCAAGAGGATCCTTTCACCGAAGAAGCCCCGCAGCCAAAAGGTGTTACGGATCCGACTAAAGTTGAGGTCCCAGCTGTGGTCGACCTGATCATGGAAGTCTTGCTCATCACTCCCGACTGGACCGGGCCGTACATTGCGTATATCCTAAGGAAAGAGCTCCCAGAGAATGAAGAAGAGGCTCGACAGATCGTCCGTCGATCCAAGGCCGTTACCGTGATAAAGGGACAGTTGTACAGGGAAAGCGCGACTGGAGTCAGTCAGAAATGTATAACACCAGAAGAAGGTCAGATAATTCTTGACGAGATCCACTCGGGGACCTGTGGTCATCATGCGTCCTCTCGGACTATTGTGGCTAAAGCATACCGAGCGGGGTTTTACTGGCTAAGAGCAAATGAAATGGCGAAGGAGATAGTCGACAAGTGTGAAGGATTTCAGTTATATTCCAATATGTCACACAAACCCGCCTCAGCCTTGAAGACCATTCCACTCGTCTGGCCCTTCGCCGTTTGGGGATTGGATATGGTTGGACCACTGAGAACTGGCAGGAGCGGCTTCACCCATGTACTTGTGGCAGTCGACAAGTTCACTAAGTGGATTGAAGCCAAGCCTATCAAGAATCTTGATACCTACACTGCTATCAGCTTCATTAGAGAGTTGATATTCAGATATGGAGTTCCGCACAGCATCATCACTGATAATGGGTCAAACTTCAATTCCGACAAATTCAGAGCCTTTTGCGCTTCTCAAGGCACGCGAGTCGACTACGCTTCTGTCGCTCACCCCCAGTCGAATGGACAAGCAGAAAGAGAAAACGACCTAATTCTCAAAGGACTGAAACCCCGGTTGATGCGTGATCTCAAACACGCAGCATGCGCATGGGTCAACGAACTTCCATCAGTTCTTTGGGGATTGAGGACTACTCCTAATCGGTCAACTGGGCGAACTCCATTCTTTCTGGTCTATGGAGCTGAAGCAGTTCTGCCAAGTGACCTGCTTCACAATGCACCCCGAGTCGAGCACTACTCTGAAGATGAAGCAGAGCAAGCCCGGCAGGACGCAGTCGGCCTTCTAGAAGAAGAAAGAGAGATGGCCATGATCCGATCGACTACCTATCAGCAGGACTTGCGTCGAATCCATGCCAGAAACGTGAAGAGTTGAGCCTTCCAAGAAGGAGACTTGGCCCTCCGAGTGGATCAACAAAATCCACACAAACTCGCCCCTACTTGGGAAGGCCCCTTCATCGTCACCAAAGTTCTCCACAATGGAGCGTATCGTCTTTACAATGTCCATCGCCAGATTGATGAGCCACGAGCTTGGAATGCGGAGCTGGTCCACCCCTTTTATACTTAAGTACTCACTCAGATGAGATGTAATAAAAAGTACCTTTGTAGTTTGTTTATCAAAGATAAGAGTGTTATAATTTTCCCAGTGATTGTTGTTTCTTTTGTTTACGTGAGAAATCCCCCAGTGGGTGGCTTAGCTGCGAATCTGTTTCGCCTAAGTTTGTAAAAAAAATTCTTACCGAGTGACGAGCAAGCCTATCACTCGGGAGCTTAGCTGCGAATCCGTTTTGCCTAAGTATTTGAAAACCCTACCAAGTGGAGAGCAACCCTCCCACTCGGGGGCTTAGCTGCAGTCCAGTACTCGCCTAAGTATTTGAAAATCCTACCGAGTGGAGAGCAACCCTCCCACTCGAGGGCTTAGCTGCAGTCCAGTACTCGCCTAAGTATTTGAAAATCCTACCAAGCGGAGAGCAAACCTCCCACTTGGGGGCTTAGCTGCAGTCCAGTACTCGCCTAAGTATTTGAAAATCCTACCGAGTGGAGAGCAATCCTCCCACTCGGGGGCTTAGCTGCAGTCCAGTACTTGCCTAAGTATTTGAAAATCCTACCAAGTGGAGAGCAAACCTCCCACTCGGGGGCTTAGCTGCAGTGTAGTACTCGCCTAAGTATTTGAAAATCCTACCGAGTGGAGAGCAACCCTCCCACTCGGGGGCTTAGCTGCAGTCCAGTACTCGCCTAAGTATTTGAAAATCCTACCGAGTGGAGAGCAACCCTCCCACTCGGGGGCTTAGCTGCAGTCCAGTACTCGCCTAAGTATTTGAAAATCCTACCGAGTGGAGAGCAAACCTCCCACTCGAGGGCTTAGCTGCAGTACAGTACTCGCCTAAGTATTTAAAAATCCTACCGAGTGGAGAGCAACCCTCCCACTCGGGGGCTTAGCTGCAGTCCAGTACTCGCCTAAGTATTCGAAAATCCTACCGAGTGGAGAGCAACCCTCCCACTCGGGGGCTTAGCTGCAGTCCAGTACTCACCTAAGTATTAGAAAATCCTACCAAGTGGAGAGCAACCCTCCCACTCGGAGGCTTAGCTGCAGTACAGTACTCGCCTAAGTATTCGAAAATCCTACCGAGTGGAGAGCAACCCTCCCACTCGGGGGCTTAGCTGTAGTCCAGTACTCGCCTAAGTATGAAATCCATTCCGATCCGCGAGGACGACGAGGTGCAGGTCGACTGCTACCTTCTCCTTCGGAGCTACGCCACAAATACAACATGCGCTCTGCAAGGACAACGAGGTGCAGGTCAACTGCTGCCTTCTCCTTCGGAGCTATGCCACAAATACAACATGCGCTCTGCAAGGACAACAAGGTGCAGGTCGACTGCTGGCTTCTCCTTCGAAGCTACGCCACAAATACAACATGTGCTCTGCAAGGACAATGAGGTGCAGGTCGACTGCTGCCTTCTCCTTCGGAGCTACGCCACAAATACAACATGCGCTCCATTCCGATCTGCAAGGATGACGAGGTTCACGTCAACTACCACCTTCTCCTTCGAAGCTACGCCACAAATACAACGTGCACTCTGCAAGGACGACGAGCTGCAGGTCGACTGCTACCTTCTCCTTCGGAGCTACGCCACAAATACAACGCGCGCTCTGCAAGGATGACGAGGTGCAGGTCGACTGCTGCCTTATCCTTCGGAGCTACGCCACAAATACAATGTGCGCTCCATCCTGATCTGCAAGGACGCATGTCGACGGCAATCTGTGCTCCATCCCTACCTGCAAGAGCGATGAGGTGCAGGTCGACTGGATTTTCCACCTCAGAGATGCGTCTCAAGCACTAAAGTATATTCCGAGTGAAGAACAAAGTTCGCTCGGAGGCAAATGCAAGCATATTCAACGATAAGCCAAGTTCAGATAACATCCTACGGATTCAGAAGTGCTCAGGCATCAAGCCTGTAAAAGTTTATCTGTTACAAAACCACTCGGCATTCCGAGGCAAATTTAAGGCGAAGCATAGAAGTTTTTTACTCCTCAGGTGGAGGACTGGAGGGCGCGACAAACTGGTCCAAGTCAATTCCATCAGCAATCCGAGTGGCACCAGCAATGAATGTCTCCATGAAAGATTGGAAGTCATGCTTCTTGGTATTGGCAACTTTGATGGATGCCAGCTTTTCCTCTGGCGCATCCTTGCAGTGAACACGGACCAGGGACAGAGCAACGTCAGCGCCGCACCTGGCAGATGACTTCTTCCATTCTTGCACTCGACCTGGAACTTCATTCAGTCGAGTCATTAGAGACTCGAGGTCATTTTGAAGCGTCGCTCCTGGCCAGAGTGTCGTGTCGATTCGCGATGCCGCAACCTTCAGTCGAGCAAGATAGTCAACCACACCACCAACACGAGACACCAGTTGGAGCACGTTCATAGCAGCTTCATCCTTCACAAGAGAGTTAATGGGGTCCAAGCTTGTCTCCACTCGACTGGTCTCCTCCTTGAAGTTTTGGGAGAATTCTGCAAACACAATTCAAAGATAAACCAGCAGTTCTACGATAAGTCGATGATAACAAGTCAGTCGATAGGAAAGATTACCCTCAAGCATGATGAATAACTTCTTGGCGAGCCCTCCCAGATAAGCCTCCAGATCGTTCTTCTTCCCCACCAGTTCACTACCCTTGTCATCCAGAGCTATCTTATCATTCTTCAGACGGCTGACCTCCTTGTTGGCCGCGTCGAGAGCAGCTTTCAGATTGGCGTTCTCCTCTTCAAGTTTACCGACTGAAGCCAGTTTTTCTTCCGCAAGCTTCATTTTGTCCAAAGTCGCTTTCTGCGCCTCGGCAAGGTCATGGTCCTTCTTCTTCAGAGCCTCCTTCACTTTATCTGCAAAATGACAATGAGATCAGAATCAAGAATGGGCAGAAAGATAAAGATAGTCATCAAGTTCTCACCAGCCATACCTTTTGCTTCGTCTTTTGCCTTCTGAAAGTTCTCCTGAGCAAGCTTCAAGTCATGGTTGAGCTGGATCTGTTTGTTTTCCAATTCAGTATAGCGAGCCACAAGCTCGGGGGATTTCTGCGAAGGGTCAGTCGACAGACATCAAAGATAGGTTACTTCTGAGTGACTAAGAGAAAAATCATAACATTTCTAAGACTACAGCCGAATCAAAATATTCGACAGTAGTCTCAGGGACTACACCCAGTGGGTGCACTCAGCGTGCCCTTACTGGTTCTACCGACTTGGTCCGATCATTCGACAGAAAGGGACAAAGAGGTTATGATCCTAAACCATAGCTAACTGTTAGCAGTCAGCCACGGTCTCATCATGATCTACCAAAAAAACAGGTTCTTTAGACCTTAGTTGACTGCCAGCAGTAGACCATGGTCTCAGGGACCACACCCAGTGGGTGCACTCAGCGTGCCCCCACTGGTTCCAAGATTCCATTCGACATGGTTCTACCAGACCAAGTGAAGAAGTTAGAGTGAAGAAATTCAAAATACAAAGACTACAGTCGACTGCCAGTAGTCCACCCTAGTCTCGGGGACTACACCCAGTGGGTGCACTCAGCGTGCCCCCACCAATCCAAAAATTCAATCGACACACCAAGTGGGTGTACAGATACAAACATCTTTGGAAAGAAAGTCTTCAGATAGCATATCCTAACAGAACAAGCAGTGACCAACTAACCTGGACGTTGCTCTGAAGGGCTGAGCTAGCAACATAGGCCGCTTGGCTGGCTTCCCGGACCGCCTTCACCTGCTCCATCATGATCCCCGCCTGGCGTATAGCCTCCTTAGCAGCACTCACTTGGTCTTCTGGGATGTGGTGTGTGGCGAAAAGGGAGGGCGGGTCAGCAGTCGACGATGAAGGCTGAACACTCGTCAGCGGCACAGCGAAGGACACGGAAGTCCGAGTGATATTGCCACCCTCTTGAACCGATGTCTCAGGCACTGATGCAATCTGAGTAGTCTTGCCAGCCGGCACCTTTCTATTCCTCCTCGGCCTCAGTGGCGCCTCGTCATCATCATCAGGGAGATCAATGACATGAGGAGGAGCTACAGGAAAAATCCAAAGTTAAAATCAAAAATCCAATCGACCAAAAGTGAAACTATAGAGAGCATACCAAGGTTGGGGGTGGCAGCGTCTTCCATTTCCTGGTCTTCGTTCTTGGCAGAGGTCTCGGAGGTAGCAGCACTTCGTATGATTGGTCGAGTGGAGGAATCCTCCTGGCTCCTCGGGGGTTGTCTTTGTTCCCTGTGATACTCGACAACCACCCCTCCAACATAGCCTCTTTGACCTCCTCCGGGTGAATCCGAGTGGTGTTATCGAGACCCGAATACATCCACATCGGATGGTCACGAGCTTGGAGCGGTTGGATACGTCTCCTGAGGAAGACCTCTAACAAATCCATACCAGTCACCCCGTCGCGGACAAGCTGAACCACTCGACCAACCAACACTTTGACTTGTGCCTTCTCTTTTGGTGTCACTTTCAGAGAGGAAGGTTTTTTTGCTCGGTTCAGGGAGAAAGGGGAAGACCCGTCGCCTGTCCTGGAGTCGGCTGGTCTTTGCAGTAGAACCAGGTCGACTGCCACCCCGCGAACTGAGTCAGGAAGAGTCATAGCTGGAAAACAACTTTTGCTTCTCATCTGGATCCCAAGACCCCCGCACATCTGAATCACTTGCGTCTTATCGTGACTTGACTTGGCTTTCTTAACCGACTGAGAACGACAAGTGAAAATGTGCTTGAAGAGGCCCCAATGAGGACGGCAACCCAAGAAATTCTCGCACAAAGACACGAAGGCAGCAAGGTACACGATGGAATTCGGAGTGAAGTGATGGAGTTGCGCTCCGAAAAAGTTCAAGAAACTCCGAAAAAAAGGATGAGGGGGCAGGGAGAATCCGTGGTCGACGTGAGTAGCGATAAGGACACACTCACCCTCGAGAGGCTGCGGTTCGATCTCGTTCCCTGGGAGGCGCGCAGATTCGTGAGGAATGAATCCCCCTCGACCAGGTCATCAAGGTCTTCCTGACGAATCACCGAGGGCATCCAGTCGCCCTGGATCTAGCCCCGCGGCAAGGCAGACCTCGAAGAAGAACCGCCCCGACCGGACTTCTTTGCCTTTGCCTGCGCCGTCGCCTTCTTCACGCGCTCCAGGGCCGCCGTCTTCTCCTTCACCATCACCGCAGACGAAGCCCGAATAGACCGACGGCACCGGGACGAGAGCAGAGGTGGCGGAGGAATTCAAGAAGAAAGGGGGGAAATGAAGGCGCACTATTCAAAAGCCCTGGGCCAGCGGCTTATATGGAGTTGCTTCCGAGTGACTGACCTGTAGGCCCAGACTATCCTGTCAAATCCCGCAACAGTCGCGCGTGCGATACGTGGCGAAAAAGGTGGCACGGAGATCGAGGCGTCTCCGCCCTATCCCGCCCGATTACTGCGGCCTCCTCCACCCCGCACGCTTCCCAAAATTCGAATCCTGCAAAATCTGCGAGCAGCAAAGCGACTTGTCAGACGAAGGATCTCCTCCACATCGTCACTCGGAGCTTTTCAAGTAAAGAAATTCACTCGAATGAAACCAAGAATGGATAAAGGCCACCAAAAAAGAAGTTGGTGTCGTTATTTAGGTTCATGGATCCAGAACAAGATATACTCATATCATGAAAAATGGGTCGGAAGAGTTCTCAACTCCTTCCCCACTCAAACCTCGATCCATTCAGGGGCTAATGATGAAGCTATGTACCTAGGGTAGGGCCATGGACCTGTCCAAAATACCCTCCCCAAGGACATCTCTAGAAGAAACCACCTGTCAATCGACTCAGAAGTGTTCCACTCGACGGACTCGAAGACACTCGACCATGAAGCCAACCACTCGACAGCCAGAATATCTAAAGTCACTCTTCACGCAAACGGTCGGATCTTGAGTAGCCTTTATGGTCACCATAGCACTTTATTTGTGGCATTACCAGTAACGCCCGATCTTAATGTACCTTAAACCTTACATAACTGAGGGCCGGAGGGGTCTGGCGAACTCTATATAAGCCACCCCCCTCCTCAGTGTAAAGGGTTGGCACCCCTGTAACTCATATACACATAATCCAGTCAACCGCCTCCGGGCTCCGAGACATAGGGTTGTTACTTACTCCAAGAAGGGCCTGAACTCGTAAAGCTCTTGCGTATACAACTACTCCATAGCTAGGATCTTGCCTCTCCATACCTACCCCCCTACACTACTATCAGATTTAGAACCACGACACCGTGGGCACGGTACAGGCCCGTGCGCATGGGGTGCTCTAGTGTCAACTTCTTGGGAGGCCCGTGGGCACGGGGTCTCGGGGGCCCGTGCGCACGGGGTCGCTTGGAGCTTCCTGTGCTGCTGCTGTTGTCCTTCTTCTTGGTTCGCACAGCCTTGGGGTGGTCCTCCTTCTCCATGCTGATGCTCCTGAGCTTCTTGGTGATGTTCCTCTTCATACCTAAGGAGGCATAGCATATCTTGGTGAGGTAGTAAACATATTCCATTTGTGTCCATATGCAAGTCTAGTAGGAAGGAGTTCACCTCGGTTTCCAAAGCACGTGCTCTAGCTCTTGTCATGGGTCCTCGTGGGGTTGGATGTGTCGGTGTAGAGTCCATGGGGATGATGGAAGGATGCTCCGCATCATCTCCCCTCCCTTGGGAAAGATCTGACCTCGGATCAAAATCTTCATCACCATGGAAAGGTGAGAGATCTTTGACGTTGAAGATGTCGCTCACGTTGTACTCGTCTCGTGGGAGTTCAAACTTATAGGTGTTGTCATTGTAGCGTGCTAGCACCTTGAAGGGTCCATCAGCTCGAGGGAGAAGTTTGGACCTGCGTTCGTTTGGGAAGCGGTCCTTGTGAAGGTGTAGCCACACGAGATCGCCTATGTTGAAGATCATGGGTTGCTTGTTGATGTTGAGCTTGGTCGCTAGTCGGTGTACTTGGCGCTCGATGGTGTTCCTTGTATCTTCATGCATCTTCTTGATGTAGCTTGCTCGTGCACTCGCATCCATGTTGGTGCACTCTTGTAGAGGAAGAGGTAGAATGTCCAAAGGGGACAACAGGTTGAAGCCATAGACGACCTCGAAGGGGGACCTGCCGGTAGTCGAATGTCTTGCACGGTTGTAGGCGTACTCGGCGATGGGTAGACACGCCTCCCACTCCTTGATGTTCTTATTGATAAACACGCAAAGTAGAGTGGATATTTTCCGGTTCATCACCTCCGTTTGGCCGTCGGTTTGAGGATGGTATGCGTATGAGAACAAGAGCTTGATTTCGAGCTTGGCGCATAGCGTCTTCCAAAAGTAACTCAAGAACTTGACATCGTAGTTGAAGACGATTGTCTTTGGTACTCCATGGAGGCACAAGATTTCCCTACAAAAGAGATTTGCAAAGTGTGAAGCATCGTCTATCTTGTTGCACGGAATGAAATGTGCCATCTTAGAAAATCGGTCCACAACAACAAACACGGAATCCTTTCTATTTTGAGTTCTAGGCAAACCAAGTACAAAATCCATTCTAATGTCTTCCCAAGGTTGATAAGGAATAGGAAGAGGCATGTAAAGACCATGATAATGAACTTTAGACTTAGCTTTGCGACATGCTGAGCATCTTGTGGTGAAGCGTGAGACGTCGCGGAACATCTTGGGCCAAAAGTAGTTCTTCGAGAGCGTGGCGAATGTCTTGTCGCGTCCGAAGTGTCTCATGAGTCCGCCTCCATGAGCCTCTTGCAAAAGGAGCAAATGAAGGGAAGACTCGGGAATGCATAGTTTGTTAGCTCTCATAAGATAACCATCCTTGATGTAATATTGTTCCCAAGAAGTACGCATCAAACACTTAGCATAAGGAATAGCAAAAGATGGATCATTAGCATACAAGTCTTTGATGTGCTCAAAACCAATAACATTCAACTCAAGTTTGGTGACAAGCGTGCACATGTGTGAAAGTGCATCCACAACTACATTTTCCTTACCCTTAATGTAGTTGATCACATAGGGGAAAGATTCAATAAAGTCACTCCATTTCGCATGACGCTTGTTCAACTTAGTTTGACCTTTTAAGTACTTAAGCGGTTCATGATCGGCATGGATGACAAACTCATGAGGTCTAAGATAATGTTCCCAAACACGTAGCACACGCACTAGAGCATACAATTCTTTGTCATAGATGGGATAGTTTAGTTGAGCACCGGAGAGTTTTTCACTAAAATACGCAATGGCTCGTTTTCCTTGCATTAAAACTCCACCAATTCTGGTACCACTTGGATCACAATGAACCTCAAAAGTTTTGTCAAAGTTGGGCAAAGCGAGAATCAGAGCATGAGTAAGCAAAGACTTGAGCTCATCAAAAGCGTTGGATTGCAAAGATCCCCAAACAAAAGGAGCATTCTTATTACTCAAAGCATGCAAAGGAGCGGCAATAGTGCTAAAGTCTTTCAAAAAGCGACGATAAAAACCTGCAAGACCAAGAAAGCTACGCACTTGTTGCAAATTGGTTGGTTGGGGCCAAGTTTTAATTGCTTCAATTTTAGATTCATCAACATGGACACCCTTGGAAGAGACAACGAAACCCAAGAAAACCACTTTGTCAACACCAAATGTGCGCTTTTTCATGTTGGCATAAAGACTTTCCTTGCGAAGTATTTGCAAAACCGCCCTAACATGATTAAGATGCTCTTTCATGGTTTTGCTAAACACAAGAATATCATTGAAGTAAACCACAACAAAGACTCCAATATAAGGGCGAAGTACATGATGCATGAGACGCACGAAAGTACCGGGAGCCTCGGATAAACCCATAGGCATGACTAACCACTCATATAAGCCAAATTTTGTTTTGAAAGAAGTTTTCCGTTCATCACCCTCTTGTATGCGGATTTGATAATAGCCACTTTTAAGATCAATTTTTGAGAAAAAGTTGGCTCCACTAAGTTCATCAAGCATATCATCTAAGCGAGGAATGGGATGCCTATAGCGAACGGTAATAGCATTTATAGGTATACAATCGGAACACAAGCGGAAACTTCCATCTTGCTTAGGCACAAGTATAATGGGAACGGCACAAGGGCTTAAGCTTTCACGTACATGATCCTTGGTTTCTTCGGGATTGACATGGTATGGAGCTTTGTCTGGGAGTGGCGCTCCGGGGATGAGGTCGATTCGATGCTCAATGCCTCGTAGAGGAGGGAGACCCGGAGGTAGCTCATCGGGGAAAACATCTTGAAATTCCTACAAAAGAGATTGAAAAACCAAAGGTAGCTCGTGAGCGGTGTTAGTTTTTAGCTCTCCATCCTTGCACACAAGGACAAAGTGCATCACACTCGATGGGTTCTTACACACTTCTCTCATCTCACTTTTTGTGGCAAATAGTATGAGGTTTTTCTCTCTAGGCGAAGAGGCGCTTAAGTTTGGCTTGTGGCTTTCACTCACTTTTGGGTGGCTCACTTTCTCACTCTTCCCTCCATGATGGTTGGCTTGCTTGTCGGCTATCACTTTACTAGGAGACATAGGTCGTAGCACATACTCCTTCCCTTTCATCTTGAAGCTATAGTGATTGGTACGCCCATTGTGGATGACACCACGGTCGAATTGCCATGGTCGACCAAGAAGGAGGTGGCAAACGGTCATTGGGACCACATCACACTCCAAAGTGTCCTCATATGCACCAATTTTGAAGGATACTTGGACCGTATGCTCAACTCGTATAGTGCCGGAGTCTCTTAGCCATTGAACCTTGTAGTGGTGCGGGTGCTTCCTCTTGACCAATTGAAGCTTGGAGCATAGTTCTTCACTTGCCATGTTCTGGCAACTACCTCCATCGATGATGACCTTGATAGACCTTCCATTGATGCCGGCCTTCGTGTGGAAGATATGGCATCATTGGTCTTCTTCTTGTTGATGTTGAAGAGTCAAGAACTTGGAGACAACGAGAGCGGGGCTCGTATCTTCATCACAAAAGACTTGATCATCTTCATCCTCGTTCACGCGCCGGTGCATGGCCACTTGCTCAAGAGCTTCCATTTCATCTTCACTCATTGAGTCGTAGGTGCCATCATCATTGAGGATCATGGTGCGCTTGTTTTGTGCATTCATAGGACTTGTGGCCTCGGCCGCCGCAAGTGAAACACTTGAAGGAGCTTGTCTTGACGGTCTCATCGGTCGGAGTAGATGAAGAAGCACGCGGCTTGAAGTTGCTTGTAGTAGGAGGAAGACGACTTGAACTTGCTGAAGTTTTCTTGTAACTTGACATGTCGTCGTTGCTTGGAGAAGGTGATGTAGGGTGGAACCCTATGTGGATGATCTTTCAAGTTTGGAGTGGATCCTATGGGGAACACAACGAACGAGCGGAAGAACACGAGGAAAAACACGGGGATGAACGAGAGAAACTCAACCGACAAGTAATTGATCACACAAGGGCTAGATCACTGAACACATAAGGTAGCACAAGATTCAAAATAAACAAAGGAAAGATACAAAGGTAGCCGTTCTTCTCCGTGAGGAGGTCTTGATGGTCTTCCCTTGAAGGGGTCTTGAATCCGCTTGGGGGATCTTCTCCGAAGAGGTCGTGAGCTCTAAGGAGAAGTAACCAAGTGGATGAGCAAGGCTCTCACACAAAATATGAGCTAAACTAATGCTAACCCTAACTAGGGGGAGGTGGAGGAGTATATATAGTCTAGAGCCACGAAGGGGTAAGTGAGGGCAAAGGGGTACATGGGCTCGGCCCATTACACTATGCGCAGACAGGCCGGTAGTACCGATCATGTGGCCGGTAGTTCCGCTGGGAGCTCGTGCGGGGCGGTAGTCCCGGTCAGGCAGGGGCGGTAGTTCTGCTCGAAGCCCGGGCGCTGGATCTGGAGGTGTACGCCGAAGGGGCAGCGGTTGTTCCGGTCATCGGGGTGGTTGTTTCGGTCTTTTGGCAGAAACCGGTACAACCGGTGCAGCACCGGCCTTGCTCCGCTCGATCACAGAGGGTGGGCCGGTTGTTGGGCGGCAGCAGGTCGGTTGTTCCGCCCAAGCAGTAGTTGGGCGGTTGTCGGGCGGTAGTGCCGCTTGGGTGGCCTTAGCGGTAGTACCGCTTGGAGTGGGCGGTAGTACCGCTCGTTCTGGAGCGGCCAGGTTCTCTTCCTCCTTCTCTTCCATGCTTGGCCTTGGTCCTTGGATTCTGCATGGTCATCTCGGTTGTACCTGAGTATATGCAAGATCCACGCATGAGGTAGTAGCCATGTCTCACATGTAGAAAGTGAAGGTTCGGAGAGGAGCGAGTTCACCTTGTGTCCAATGGTGTATATTCGAGGTCTCGTCATATGTCCTCTTGGGGCTTGGGGAGTAGTCGGAGTGTACATGGGGATAACTGTGGGATGCTCCGCATCATCTCTCCCCCCTTGGGAAAGATCCAACCTCGGATCGTGGTCCTCATCACCATGGAAACGGTTATCGTGGACGGACTTGTAGTTGGACGAAGTTGAAGACATGGCACAATCCAAGTAGTCCAAGGTGTCTCCGGAGTGATAGACATGCGAAACGAGCAAACACAAGCGACGCTCGGAAATACAATGGTTAGCACACACAAAGTGTCCATCATGTAAGAACAAGTCCGTGCGGCAAGATAGGGCGTGGCAAGGCACAAGATGATCTAGAATGATATGTAAAGCATTCATGGGAGGAAAATCAAACATTGTGTACACAAATGTGTTATGAATATGAGCAATGCAACCATGATGCAAAATGATGTCATAATGGGATAGTTTATCAAATGCATGAACATGGTAATGGATGCCCAACATGTGGATATTATGATGAAAGTGATGGTCGACAATATGATCATTATGTATGAATATGCCATCAAGGAAGATCACAACAAATTTGGTAAGGAAATGCACAAGCTCATATATCATGGATGTCATGGAAATAATTGCAATAAGGCGAGCATAATGTGAGTCAATACATGCATAGGGTGCCAACTTGTGGTGAGTATGATATGTCCATCGAGCATGACATGAGGAAGCACAATCAACAAATATGGAAGTGGTGGTACAAAAAGTCAAAGGAGTGTTGATGTACCCAAGCTCGATGTCGTGGCATGAGTGAAGTTCCGAAGGTGCATCCAGGAAGTGAGAGTGCTCCTCAATGTGAAGGTCCATAGAGCCAATCTCCAATGTCGCTCCTCCGTCCGCGAGATGTATCATGTAGACAACAAGAAGGAAACAACAATGAAAGAGTGACCCATCCAATATGTAAACTTGAGGATGGCTCAAAGGGAAGGAGTTCAGCTTATGAATGTGCTCGAAGATGTTGGAGTTGCACATCATGTATGCCTTCACATAACCAATATGTCTCATGACGGTAATGCATTGTGAATCCTTCAAAATGAAAGAACATGACAAACACTCAGAAAACAAATGAGGTTAGAGGACATGCAAAACCTATCATTCGAGTGGTAATATACCCAACAAGTGTATGCATCATGGTCATCATAAGAAAGGACAAGGGAGTATTGCATAGTATGGAGGCATATAGTGCAATAACAACCAAATACAATAGGCTCAATCAAACAAGCATGCATCACAAGTAAAGTTTCAAAGTCTCCAAGATCAATAAGCATAGTATGGTTGCACTCAATACAAGTGGATATGAAAGAGGCAACTCATGGACAATGATCAAGATATATCATGTGAGAGGCATGAGCATATAAGTCATCAACCCAAGAAAGCAAGTAATAGTGGAACATGGGTGATGCAACATAGCAAGCAATCATATCGATCAAGTCAAGCATGCTAGTAGTGCAAAGATGCAACATACTAGAGGGAATAATAGCAAGCATGTCATGTGTGCAAATAGTGGGCATGAACAATGCACATGACATATCACAAGCAGGAAAGCAAAATATGAGGAAAGTAGGTTCATGGTGTTGGCAAGAAGTCCTATGTAAATAGCAATGTAACATCATGACTTTCCCAACACAAGAATCAACAATAGCATGAGGCACATGATAAACATGGCAAAAGCAACAAGGATCTCCACCAAGCATGCAAATACACATAGTAGTAGCATAATGACGAATCATGGGTAGATGCAAGCAAGGGTCACAATTGCATGGCAAAGGCACAGGAGCAAGCATAACATGCAAAGTGATCACAATAGTATGGGCATAAAGGGACATGTGATATATAGCCCATAGCCGTGTGAGAGCCAAGTAGAAGAGATGCGCGTAGTCCTTGCATGAAGGGAATGGTGGTAAGGATAGTCCACGGGATCTCAAACCGTCGTTGCTCTCCAGAGCTCGTTTCGTCAACTCTTGGGATTGAGAGGTTGACGAGTATACATGAGTACCTACATAAAACAAAGGCAAAGGAAAAATTGTGTGTGCGTGGTATATGTACACATCATCCATCATGATGCGCATGTGCATGTGTTGGTTAGCACACAATATCCAATGCTCATATAAATGAGATGCGTGATATAGAAACATGTCATCCATCATGAGAGGTTTGTTAATATGTATAGCATAATGGAGACTCAAATTGTGTAATGCATCATGAGAAATATCTAGAGCATTGTTATTCATGGAATGCATAAGGTGCACGCAATCATGGGAATCATGCAAAGTATGGAATGCGTCAAGATCTCCAAATATGTATGAGGAAACTATGGGTGTCTCCTCATGAGCATGAGTAGCAACATCACATGAAGAATATTGACAACATCCAAAACAAAGCATATTTGGTTCAATGTGATTATGGCACGGCATAGTAGATGAATTGCGCAAATCATGAAGCATGGCAATATCATCACAAGAAAAACAAAAGCCAATGACCATCATCTCGTCATCTATGCCATAAGTGCAAATGGGATTTATTTTAATGGGGTATGCATAGTTACTATGTTGGGATCGTAATGATGCAGTATGGGAGATCTCATTCATGGCATATGACAAGTTCAATGGGTTGTCAAAAATGATGTGACCAAAAGAATTTTCACATGATATCCTATGGAGGATAGCATCACAACTAGGCAACTCAACATGCTCATCATCATATTCATCATAAATAGGTAAGTCAA
This sequence comes from Triticum aestivum, assembly GCF_018294505.1. Lineage (NCBI taxonomy): Eukaryota > Viridiplantae > Streptophyta > Magnoliopsida > Poales > Poaceae > Triticum > Triticum aestivum. Next base: position 351,455,686 of record NC_057801.1, read on the forward strand.
GGCATGAAGAAGTCTCACTAGCATGAAGCATGGGAATAGGTGGGTCAACATCATGGGAGCAATAGATGTCAAGAGAGTCCACTAGTGGGACAAGAGAAGCACCATCACCTATGTTACCTTTGGAGCATCGCTCATGTGTTGTAGGTGAGGTGTCGAAGATCCACTCGTTGTCATCTTCATCTTGATGGAACCATGTGGGGGTGTATCATCGTCCACCATGGCCATCGTCTTCTCCATTGGAGGGATGGACTCGTCAAGGGTAGGAATGTCATCATGTAGGAGACCTAGCACCAAAGAAAACACACTCGGAGTAGAGGTTAAGTCGTTAGAAATCATAGTGGCCTCACATGCCGTGTCAACTACCTCACTCGCTAAGTGTTGTGGCTCACTCACTACCTCAAGGGTGCTCTCACTCATATGGTTGGTGGAGTCACTCAAATGGTGCTCAACCTCACATAGGATGTGTGGCATGCTCTCATGTGTGGGGCTAGTTGTGGTCACACTCATCCTCTCAAAGGAAATGCTCTTAATGTCACATATGGTGGAGTCACTCATCTCTCTCATGGGTTGGTGGCTCTCCTCACATGACAAATGGGGCATCTCGACATATGTGGGTGTCGGAGAGATGTAGGTGCAAATGTCTCCATGTGCGGTCGCGTAGCTTGACACGGAGTATGAGTCCAATATGGGCGCCGTCTTCATGTTGTTGAAGAGGTTCGCGCTCGTCGCCATGGTCGAAGGGGATGGCCCTTGCTCGACCGTCTTTTCGTCGTCTTGTTGTTGGAGGTCCATATGATGTGTCACCTCGTAGCTCGTCTCCATGACCGAAGGGAGTTCCCCATGCTCGGCCATTTTGCTTGAGGGGCTGCCAAAGATGGAAGTGACACCCTCGCTCGTAGGTAGTCGCCTTGGACTTGATGAAGTCGATGCAGGCGTACACGTGGGAAGTAGGCGAAGATGTCGTACGTCCGAAGGCGAAGATGCCTTGATAGCACTTGGCGAAGATGCCAAAGTGGTTGTTGTAGCCGTTGCACCGCCTTGGTGGGGGTCGTCTCGCAGTCTTCTCTTTTGCTCATGAAGCTTCGACTTGGCATGAAGTGGGGATTCTTGGGACTTGTGCATTTGCGCTTGTGGAGCATCTTCATGGCGATGATGTCATTGTCGTGCTTGAGCTCGTAGTAGATGTCGTTCGTCGTCGTCGTGCACATGTTGTTTGGAGGTGACTTGCCCTTCATGACGATGTGGATCACGAACATAGATGTCGTGATGGTGGTCGCCATGTAGATGTAGACCAGGACGATTTGCACTTGCATCGTTGCCGCGCTCCGAAGACTTGTGGCTTGAATGTCGCCGTCTTGAAGATGACGAATGGGAAGAAGACTTGATCAAGGCTCTAATCTCCTGCATCCTTGCATCTTGCTCCTCTTTATGTGCGGAAAGCTTCCTGTCGATGTAGTCCCTTTTCCTTGCTTCGGAGTGAAAAATGTCGATGGAGATGTTCTTGATGCGCTCTCGCAATCTTGATTGTGCGCCTTGCATTTGTCGTTGTAGATCGAAGATGGACGCTTTGGATATGTAGTTGTTCATGTCGTCGTTGTTGTCGTAGACCGGAGAGGAAATGCCTTGCCTATCCATCACAAGACTCGAGCAAATATGAGTGGGAGAAAGAGAAGAACTTATACCAATGTACCTTGACCGATGTTGACGATGAATCAAGTTCACTCAAATGAGGACAATGAAATAGCACTATTGGTACCAACCCTTGTTGGTTCTCACACCTACACAAGTAAAAGCTTATGGAGGAGCTCGGTGAGGATAGTGGCACAAAAATTTGATGCAAAATGTTAGCAAGAGTCAATAATGTTGAAAAAGATTCACAAATTCGCAAGTGAAACAAGTAGACCAATAGCAATGAATTGCACACGGAAACACACACACGGATAGATAAATGGGGTCGTGCAACCAAGGAATGATCACAAAATGTTGAATCCATCGAAAACGCTCATGTTTCACAACTCAAGAGAGACGCTAGCACGATTGCTCAATAGGCGGATACAACACTTGTGCACAACCTATGAGATGCAAAATGAATAAACTTCTATCCCAAGTATGCTATGTATGTATAGTTCCCGGTGTTTCTCTCAAGATGATCCAAGATGATCGTATATGACAATCTTATGTGCAATGTGGTATGATGCTATGGCACTTGCTTACAAGCTCTTTGCTCTCTTTCTTTTGCTTAAAAGCTTTATTTCTTTTTTTTTCTATGGCCACTTTTGCACAATGTACAAACCAAGATAGCAATTGTGTATATGCGGGAACAAACTTGTGACACAAGATATGATACCAATATATGCACCACGATGATATGGTATGTATGCTATGGGAAGTATGATCACTAATGTGCACAAGTTACATTGCCGGCAATACTCAAATGGCTAGTCTCGATAGGCAAGTAACGCAAAATGGGCTAGGGGTTATCAATGCAATTGGCAAGGGGAATATACAATCGTGTCGTCGAGGTTACCGTCCTTTGCGATGATGAGTGGCGGTGTTCTTGTTGTAGATACCAAGATGATGGAACTCGTCCCTAAGTAGCCGAAACACCTTAGGAAACGCAAAAACCGCGAACTCAAAATCTCAAATGACAAATGTCAAATGGTGGTAGCGGAAAGCGATGGTGGTTTTGCACTAGGCAATGCGGAAGTGGTGGTGGTGGTTGATGAAGAAGCAATCGTCCCTAAGTAGCCGAAACACCTTAGGAGACTCGAATCACTACTCAAGCAACCACTAATGGTATATGGAACAAAATGGGTTAGGTTGCGGAAGTCGGTGGTAGCTATGCAAATGATATGGTGGAAGGGCTAGGCAAACTTGCCAAATTTTCGAACATTTTATGCAGTCAAATGGTGTTGGTAGTATTTTTGTGGGACGGGGGATGTCAATAGCTTCAAAACGAGCTAAAGAACGTCAAAATCGGAGTTCGGATGAATTAGTTATGGCCGAAACGGTGAAACTCGGAACGCTGAAATTGGGAGGGGCGGTAGTACCGCCTGTGATGGGCGGTAGTACCGCTCGTGTCGGGATTTTACGACTGTTTCAGGCTGAAACTGGGCTAGGGGCGGTAGTACCGCTTGGGGGGCAGTAGTACCGCTTGTGGTGCTTAGCGGTAGTACCGCTCGGAGGGGCGGTAGTACCGCTCGTGTCGGGATTCTTCGCAGATCGAATCGGGGCACAATTTTGGGGCGGAAATGGATGATTTCGGGGGCAAAATTGGATGGATTCCGTGGATGGGAAGAGGGGAAACTTGGGGGAATGCTAGATCCAATTGAAACCAAGCAAATCCACGGATCAAAATCAACAAAACATCATCAAACCAACAAATCACAAAAAAATTTGGGGGCTATTTTTGGTGGGGATTTTCGGATTTAGGACGAAAACAACAAAATCAAGATAGAAAACACGGGGTAGGGGCTCCAAAAACGTGATCAACGTCACTCATGATACCATAGATGATGTAGGGAGGAACCCTATGTGGACGATCTTTCACGTTGGAGTGGATCCTACGAGGAACACAACGAACAAGCGGAAGAACACGAGGAAAAACACGGGGATGAACGAGAGAAACTCAACCGACAAGTAATTGATCACACAAGGGCTAGATCACCGAACACATAAGGTAGCACAAGATTCAAAATCAACAAAGGAAAGATACAAAGGTAGACGTTCTTCTCCATGAGGAGGTCTTGATGGTCTTCCCTTGAAGGGGTCTTGAATCCGCTTGGGGGATCTTCTCTGAAGAGGTCGTGAGCTCCGAGGAGAAGTAACCAAGTGGATGAGCAAGGATCTCACACAAAATATGAGCTAAACTAATGCTAACCCTAACTAGGGGTGGTGGAGGAGTATATATTGTCTAGAGCCACGAAGGGGTAAGTGAGGGCGAAGGGGTACATGGGCTCGACCCATTACACTATGCGCAGACAGGCCGGTAGTACCGGTCATGTGGCCTGTAGTTCCACTGGGAGCTCGTGCGGGGCGGTAGTACCGGTCAGGCGGGGGCGGTAGTTCCACTCGAAGCCCGGGCGCTGGATCTGGAGGTGTACGCCGAAGGGGCAGCGGTTGTTCCGGTCACCGGGGCGGTTGTTCCGGTCTTTTGGCAGAAACCGGTACAACCGGTGCAGCACCGGCCTTGCTCCGCTCGATCATAGAGGGTGGGCCGGTTGTTGGGCGGCAGCACGTCGGTTGTTCCACCCGAGCATTAGTTGGGCGGTTGCCGGGCGGTAGTGCCGCTTGGGTGGCCTCAGCGATAGTACCGCTTGGAGTGGGCGGTAGTACCGCTCGTTCTAGAGCGGCCAGGTTCTCTTCCTCCTTCTCTTCCATGCTTGGCCTTGGTCCTTGGATTCTCCATGGTCGTCTCGGTTGTACCTGAGTATATGCAAGATCCATGCATGAGGTAGTAGCCATGTCTCACATGTAGAAAGTGAAGGTTCGGAGAGGAGCGAGTTCACCTTGTGTCCAATGGTGTATATTCGAGGTCTCGCCATACGTCCTCTTGGGGCTTGGAGAGTAGTCGAAGTGTACATGGGGATGACCATGGGATGCTCCGCATCAGAAGGCTTGGTTGATGTAGATGTTGGAGGAGTTGTTGAAGCTTGGATGGTGGAGAAGCCGTATGTCTTGGATGAGTACTTGGCGTACTTGAAGTCATCTTGCACTTGACGTTCCGCCTTTGTAGCTTGATGCACGAGCTCAATGAGGTTGGAGTAGGGTTGGAAGTCGGCGATCTTCTTGATTGGGTGATTGAGTCCATTCAAGAATCGTGCCATTGGTTGCTCATCATCTTCCTTGACATTGGCTTGAATCATGGCGATCTCCATTTCCTTATAGTATTCTTCAACACTCCTTGTTCCTTGCTTGAGGAGTTGTAGCTTCTTGAAGAGATCACGGTTGTAGTATGTGGGCACAAAACATGCTCGCATGACATCCTTCATTTGAGCCCAAGTGGTGATTGGAGGTTCACCTCTTGCTTGTCAGCGCTCAAGGACTTGTTTCCACCATATGAGCACATAATCTTGGAACTCAAGGGATGCCATAGCGATCTTCTTCTCTTCCTCATAGTTGTGCAAACGAAAGATTTTGTGGACCTTCAATGCCCATGAGAGGTATTCTTCCGGATCATTGCTTCCATTGAACTTGGGCATTGTGAATTTGAGCTTTCATAGCGTTGCTCTTCATTGTGTTGTTGGCGATGGTGATAATGACGCCCTTGACGTGGAGGGTAATCATCCTCATGTTGCTCTAGGTGTGGAGGAAGTCCATGATAACCTTGCTCTTGTTGGACTTGAGGTTGAGGTGGAGCTTGACAAGCTTGTGGAGGAGCTTGAGGAACTTAACGGTGCACACGTGGTTGGTAGTTCCTCTCTTTGACTTCTTCTCGAAGGGCTTCCTCTTGATTGCGCCATTCGCGATTGCGGTTGGCGATGGCTCGACTTGATTCTTGAAGGGCACGTTGCACCTCAAGAGCTTGCGCTTCACGTTGTTGTTGTTGACGTTGAGCCTCGGCCTCTTGTTCCTCTTGGTGTAGACGCGCTCATTCTTCCTCTTGGCGCCGTAGTCGTTGTCGTTCGTGAGCTTGAGCAAAAGCGTCGTGGTTTGAATGAGGACGATGAACTTGCTCATCGACTTGCTCTTGTGAATGCTTGATGATGCGGAGCATCCCTCAACTACCCGCATCGACACTCCATCACCACCACAAACACCAAGAGGGCCACTGACAAGAGCACGTGCGCGCCACATCGAGAATGAGGTGAACTCTTTCCTTGTCGAACATCATTCGAATTCACATGAGAATCGGGGCCTACCTCAAATAGAAACATTGTGCCTTGTTAGGTACCAACGAGATGACCGGGAGGACGCGAGGACGGAGATTCAAGTAACCATGGAGAAGGAAGGTGATGTAGGGCGGAACCCTAGGGGCCGATCTTTCACGTTTGGAGTGGATCCTACGGGGGGAAACACGAAGAACGCACGGAAATCACAAGGGAAAACACAGGGAGAAAGGAGAGAATCACTCAACCAACAAGTAATCGATCACACAAGGGCTAGATCACCGAACACATAGGTAGCACAAGATTCAAAATAAACAAAGGAAAGATACAAAGGTAGCCGTTCTTCTCCGTGAGGAGGTCTTGATGGTCTTCCCTTGAAGGGGTCTTGAATCCGCTTGGGGGATCTTCTCCGAAGAGGTCGTGAGCTCCGAGGAGAAGTAACCAAGTGGATGAGCAAGGCTCTCACACAAAATATGAGCTAAACCAATGCTAAGTCTCAAAGTGAGGAGGAGGAGTCCTATATATAGGCTAGGGGGCGAAGGGTACATGGGCTCAGCCCAACACGCGCGCGCAGGCGCTGGCTCGATGATCCGGGCTGGTCCGGATGATCCGGGTGGAGGTCCGGATGATCCGGGTGGAGGCCCGGATGGGCTGGTGACGCAAGTGGTGGCGGTGCAGGTCCGGATGTCCGGCTGGGGGACTGGATGTCCGGGCAAGGTCCGGATGATCTGGGGCGGGGTCCGGATGATCCGGCTTCAAGTGGGAGCTTCGGGTGTCTTCGGGGCGAGTTAGCCGGATCGTCCGGACCGGGGTCCGGATCATCTGGGCTCTGTCCGGATCGTCCAGGCCGCCGTCCGAATCATCTGGCCAGTCTGGGACTTGGCGTTTTTCCTTTCCGTCTTCACGCATGTCTTCCTCTTCCGGCCCTCCTAGACTCTTATCTTCTCCATGGTTAACTCCTTGGTACCTGAGTATGCATAACATTTCCGTTTGAGGTAGTAACCATGTCTCATGTGAAACGAAAGGGAGTTGTGAGAGGAGTGATGTCACCTCGGTTTCAAGAGCTCTTGCACGTGCTCGAGTCATAGGTCCAAGTGGTGTTGTAGGGGATGTAGATGCGTCAATGGGGATGATCGTGGGATGCTCAGCATCATCTCCCCCCCCCCTTTGGGAAAGATCCGACCTCGGATCAAAATCTTCATCACCATGGTAAGGCGAGAGGTCTTTGACATTGAAGATGTCGCTCACGTTGTACTTGCCGCTTGGTAGATCGATCTTGTAAGCGTTGTTGTTGTAGCGTGCTAGCACCTTGAAGGGTCCATCGGCTCGAGGGAGAAGTTTGGACTTGCGTTCGTTGGGGAAGCGGTCCTTGCGAAGGTGTAGCCACACGAGATCGCCTATGTCGAAGATCATGGGTTGCTTGTTGATGTTGAGCTTGGTCGCTAGTCGTTGTACTTGGCGCTCGATGGTGTTCCTTGTATCCTCATGCATCTTCTTTATGTAGCTTGCTCGTGCACTCACATCCATGTTGGTGCGCTCTTATAGAGGAAGAGGTAGAATGTCCAATAGTGACAACGGGTTGAAGCCGTAGACAACCTCGAAGGGGGACTTGCCGGTAGTCGAATGTCTTGCGCGGTTGTAGGCGTACTCGGTGATGGGTAAACATGCTTCCCACATCTTGATGTTCTTCTTGATCAACACGCGAAGTAGAGTGGATAGTGTCTGTTTCGTCACCTCCGTTTGGCCGTCGGTTTGAGGATGGTATGCGGATGAGAACAAGAGATTGATTACGAGCTTGGCAAATAGGGTCTTACAAAAGTAACTCAAGAACTTGACGTCACGATAGGAGACGATTGTCTTTGGTACTCCATGGAGTCGTAAGATTTCCCTACAAAATAGATATGCAATGTGTGAAGCATCGTCTATCTTGTTGCAAGGAATGAAATGTGCCATCTTAGAAAATCGATCCACAACAACAAACACGGAATCCTTTCCATTTTGAGTTCTAGGCAAACCAAGTACAAAGTCCATGCTAATGTATTCCCAAGGTTGATAAGGAATAGGAAGAGGCTTGTAGAGACCATGGGATTGAGCTTTAGACTTAGCTTTGCGACATGTAGAGCATCGGGTGGTGAAACGTGAGACGTCGCGGAACATCTTGGGCCAAAAGTAGTTCTTGGAGAGCGTGGCGAAAGTCTTGTCGCGTCCAAAGTGTCCCATGAGTCCGCCTCCATGAGCCTCTTGCAAAAGGAGCAAACAAAGAGAACACTTGGGAATGCATAATTTGTTAGCTCTCATAAGATAACCATCCTTGATGTAATATTGTTCCCAAGATGTATGTGTCAAACATTTAGCATAAGGAGTTGCAAAAGATGGATCATTAGCATACAAGTCTTTTATGTGCTCAAAGCCAATAACATTCAACTCAAGTTTAGTGACAAACGTGCATATGCGTGAAAGTGCATCGGCAACTACATTTTCCTTACCCTTAATGTACTTGATCACATAGGGAAAAGATTTAATAAATTCACTCCATTTGGCATGACGCTTGTTCAACTTAGGTTGACCTTTTAAGCACTTAAGCGTTTCATGATCAGTATGGATGACAAACTCATGAGGTCTAAGATAATGTTCCCAAACATGTAGCACACGCACTAAAGCATACAATTGTTTGTCATAGATGGGATAGTTAAGTTGAGCACCAGAGATTTTTTCACTAAAATATGCAATGGCTCGTTTTTCTTGCATCAAAACTCCGCCAATTCCGGTACCACTTGCATCACAATGAACCTCAAAAGTTTTGTCAAAGTTGGGCAAAGCAAGAATTGGAGCATGAGTAAGCAAAGACTTGAGCTCATCAAAAGCGGTGGATTGCAAAGATCCCCAAACAAAAGGAGTGTTCTTCTTACTCAAGGCATGCAAAGGAGCGGCGATAGTGCTAAAATCTTTCACAAAGCGACGATAAAAACCTGCTAGACCAAGAAAACTGCGCACTTGTTGCAAATTGGTGGGTTGGGGCCAAGTTTTAGTTGCTTCAATTTTAGATTCATCAACATGGACACCCTTGGAAGATACAACAAAACCCAAGAAAACCACTTTGTCAACACCAAACGTGCATTTTTTTCAAGTTTGCATAAAGTCATTCCTTGCGAAGGGTTTGCAAAACAGCCCTAACATGATTAAGATGTTCTTTCATGGTTTTGCTAAACACAAGAATATCATCGAAGTAAACCACAACAAAGACTCCAATATAAGGGTGAAGCACATAATGCATGAGACGCACGAAAGTACCGGGCGCCTCCTATAAACCCATAGGCATAACTAACCACTCATATAAGCCAAATTTGGTTTTGAAAGCAGTTTTCCATTCATCACCCTCTTGTATGCGGATTTGATAATAGCCACTTTTAAGACCAATTTTTGAGAAAAAGTTGGCTCCACTAAGTTCATCAAGCATATCATCTAAGCGAGGAATGGGATGCCTATCGCGAACGGTAATAGCATTTATAGGTCTACAATCGGAACACAACCGGAAACTTCCATCGGGCTTAGGCACAAGTATAACCGGAACGGCACAAGGTCTTAAGCTTTCACGTACATGACCGTTGTCGATTAGTTGTTGTTCTTGCCGTTGAATCTCCTTGGTTTCTTCGGGATTGACACGGTATGGAGCTTTGTTTGGAAGTGGCGCTCCGGGGATGAGGTCGATTCGATGCTCAATGCCTCATAGGGGAGGTAGACCCGGAGGTAGCTCATCGGGGAAAACATCTTGCAATTCCTGCAAAAGAAATTTAAACATTAAAGGTAGCTCGTGAGAGGTGTTAGTTTTTGGTTCTCCATCCTTGCACACAAGGACAAAGTGTATCACACTTGAAGGGTTCTCACACACTTCTCTAATCTCACTTTTTGTGGCAAATAGTATGAGGTTTTTCTCTCTAGGCGAAGAGGCGCTCAACTTTGGCTTGTGGCTCTCACTCACTTTTGGGTGGGTCACTTTTGCACTCTTCCCTCCTTGATAGGTGGCTTGCTTGTCGGCTATCACTTGACTAGGAGACATAGGTCGTAGAACATATTCCTTCTCTTTCATCTTGAAGCTATAGTGATTGGTACGCCCATTGTGGATGACACCACAGTTGAATTGCCATGGTCAACCAAGAAGGAGGTGGCATACAGTCATTGGGACCACATCACACTCCAAAGTGTCTTCATATGCACCAATTTTGAAGGAGAGTTGGACCGTATGCTCAACTCGGATAGTGCCGGAGTCACTTAGCCATTGAACCTTGTAGGGGTGCGGGTGCTTCCTCTTGACCAATTGTAGCTCGGAGCATAGTTATTGACTTGCCAAGTTGTGACAACTACCTCCATCGATGATGACCTTGACGAACCTTCCATTGATGCCGGCCTTGGTGTGGAAGATATGGCATCGTTGGTCTTCTTCTTGTTGATGTTGAAGAGTCAAGACCTTGGAGACAACAAGAGCGGGGCCCGTATCTTCATCACAAAAGACTTGATCATCTTCATCCTCGTTCACGCACCGGTGCATGGCCACTTGCTCAAGAGCTTCCATCTCCTCATCACTCATGGAGTCGTAGGTGCCATCATCATTGAGGATCATGGTTCGCTTGTTTGTACATTCATAGGACTTGTGTCCTCGGCCGCTGCAAGTGAAACACTTGAAGGAGCTTGTCTTGACGGTTTCATCGGTCGGAGTGGATGAAGAAGCACGCGGGTTGAAGTTGCTTATAGTAGGAGGAAGACGACTTGAACTTGACGAAGTTTTCTTGTAACTCGGCTTGTCGTCGTTGCTTGGAGAAGGTTTGGTTGATGTAGATGTTGGAGGAGTTGTTGAAGCTTGGTTGTGGGAGAAGCCGTAAGTCTTGGATGAGTACTTGGCGTACCTGAAATCATCTTGCACTTGATGTTCCGCCTTTGTAGCTTGATGTACGAGCTCAATGAGGTTGGAGTAGGGTTGGAAGTCGGCGATCTTCTTGATGGGATGATTGAGTCCATTCAAGAATCGTGCCATAGTTTTCTCATCATCCTCCGTGACATTGGCTCGAATCATGGCAATCTCCATTTCCTTGTAGTGTTCTTCAACACTCTTTGTTCCTTGCTTGAGGAGTTGTAGCTTCTTGAAGAGATCGCGGTTGTAGTATGTGGGCACAAAGCGTGCTCGCATGACATCCTTCATTTGAGCCCAAGTGGTGATTGGAGGTTCACCTCTTGCTTGTCGGTGCTCAAGGACTTGTTCCTACCATATGAGCACAGTCTTGGAACTCTAGTGATGCCATAGCGATCTTCTTGTCTTCCTCATAGTTGTGCAAATGAAAGATTTTGTCGACCTTCAATGCCCATAAGAGGTACTCTTCCGGATCATTGCTTCCATTGAACTTGGGCATTGTGAATTTGAGCTTGCCATAGCATTGCTCTTCAATGTGTTGTTGGCGATGGTCATGATGACGCCCTTGACGTGGAGGGTAACCATCCTCATGTTTCTCTTGGCGTGGAAGAAGTCCATGATCAACTTGTTCTTGTTGAACTTGAGGTTGAGGTGTAGCTTGGCGAGCTTGTGGAGGAGCTTGTGGAGCTTGGCGTTGCACGCGCGGTTGGTAGTTCCTCTCTTGGACTTCTTCTCGAAGGGCTTCCTCTTGATTGCGCTGTTCGCAATTGCGGTTGGCGATAGCTCGACTTGATTCTTGAAGGGCACGTTGCGCCTCAAGAGCTTGCGCTTCACGTAGTTGTTGTTGAAGACGTTGAGCCTCAGCGTCTTGTTGCTCTTGGTGTAGACGCGCTCGTTCTTCTTCTTCTTGGCGACGAAGACGTTGTCGTTCTTGAGCTTGGGCAAAAGCGACTTGATTTGATTAAGGACGAGGGACTTGCTCATCGGCCTGCTCTTGTGAATGCTTAACGTGTAGCGGGTTGCGAGATGCATGACGGTCTTGACGCGTGGCTCGTCGAAGAGTGTTCGACGACGGTTTACTTGAGTCGGAGAAGGAGTCGTCGGAATGTCGACTTGAGTGGCTCCGTCTTGAGTATGATTATGTAGAAAGAGGATGGTTCACCAACAAAGCGCGGATCTCATCCATTCTTGCATCATTCTCTTGCTTGTGCGCATCGAGCTTGTTGTCGAAGTAGTCTCGTGTACGTTGCTCGGAGAGTCGTAAGTCGGTGGCGAGGTTGTCGATGCGGTCGTTCATTGTTTGTTGCTCTTGATGCAACGCTCATTGTGCACCAAAGAGATGGCTCTTGGTGACGTATGATGACATGTCGTCGTCTTGCTCGATGAAGAGTGGGTTGGTAGAAGTACTTGGCCTATCCATCATTCCAAGCAAAAATGTACCTTTGACCGATGTTGATGATGAATCAAGTTCACTTAAATGCGGATAATGAAATAGCACTATTGGTACCAATTCTTGTCGATTCTCACACCTACACAAGTAAAAGCTTATGGTGGAGCTTGGTTAGGATGGTGGCACAAAATTGATTGCAATCGTTAGTTTGACTCAAAGATGTTGAAAAAGATTCACAAATTCGCAAATGCAACAAGTAGACCAAGCAAGTAGGGGTACACGAAACACACACGCAAATAGATAAATGGGATTGTGCAAACCAAAAGGGAGCCAAAATGTGGAATCCATGAAAATGCTCTTGTTGCACAATACTAGAGAGACGCTAGCACGATTGCACAATAGGCGGATATAGAGCTTGTGCACAACCTACTAGGCAAAAATGCAACGATCTCTATCCCAAGTATGCAATATGTATGGTATTTTGGTTCTATGATCCAAGATGATCTTATATGACAATCTTAATGTAGTATGATCCTATGGTTCTTGCTTATAAGCTCTTTGCTTATCTTTCCTCTTTGCTTAAAAGCTTGGGTGGCTCTTTGATTTTTGTGCTCTTTTCTCATGCAAAACTTCATGAACCAAGATAGCAATTTTGTATGCTATGACAACTTTGTGACTCACAAGTTGATTCCAAGATATGCACCACGGTGGTATGGTATGTATGCTATGGAGTATGATCACTAATGTGCACAAGTCATGTTGCCGGCAATACTCAAAGGCTAGTCTCGATGGGTAAGATACGCAAAAGATGGGGTATGATGGTTATCAATGCAATTGCAAGGTATGACAAAGATGTCATCAAAGTTACCGTTCGTAGCGAAGATGAGTAGTCGACGAAGATGAGCGTTGGTGATGTTGATGTCGCACCGTACCTAGATAGCCGAAACACAATAGGACACGGTAAATCACAACTCAAATTCTCGAACCCAAAGTCGAATGGTGGTACGGAGGTTGTGTCGTGGGGTTTTGGCAGGTGGAAGTGGTGGTGGTTGAAGTGGGGAAGTGCGTAGACGTAGGTGGTGGTGGTGGAGAACTGCAGAAATGCAGTTTCGGCAGAGGAAGCCGGAAGATCCGGGACAATAGCCAGATGATCTGGGCGCGTCCGGATGATCCGGGTCAGGGTCCGGATGATCCGGGCAGGTCAATCGCGGCCGGGAACTGCTCGGGATGAACTTGAAAACGGCGATAATTTCGACGATTCCGCGAATTTTGGACGGATTTCGAGGGGAAGAAGGTGGGGAAAAGCAAGATCCATGAGTTACACACCGAATCCACGGATCAAAATCAACAAATCATCATCAAAACCAACAAATCACAAAAAAATTGGGGGATTTTTTGGTGGGGATTTTCGGATTTAGAACGAAATCAACAAAATCAAGCTAGAAAACAAAGGGTAGGGGCTCCAAAATCGTGATCAACGTGGCTCATGATACCAAGATGATGTAGGGCGGAACCCTAGGGGACGATCTTTCACGCTTGGAGAGGATCCCTACGAGGGCCACTGACAAGAGCACGTGCGCGCCACATCGAGAACGAGGTGAACTCTTTCCTCGTCGAACATAATTCGAATTCACATGAGAATCGGGGCCTACCTCAAATAGAAACATTGTGCTTTGTTAGGTACCAAGGTGATGACCGGGAGGACGCGAGGACGGAGATTCAAGTAACCATGGAGAAGGAAGGTGATGTAGGGCGGAACCCTAGGGGCCGATCTTTCATGTTTGGAGTGGATCCTACGGGGGGAACACGAAGAACGCGCGGAAATCACAAGGGAAAACACGGGGAGAAACAAGAGAATCACTCAACCGACAAGTAATCGATCACACAAGGGCTAGATCACTGAACACATAGGTAGCACAAGATTCAAAATCAACAAAGGAAAGATACAAAGGTAGCCGTTCTTCTCCGTGAGGAGGTCTTGATGGTCTTCCCTTGAAGGGGTCTTGAATCCGCTTGGGGGATCTTCCCCGAAGAGGTCGTGAGCTCCGAGGAGAAGTAACCAAGTGGATGAGCAAGGCTCTCACACAAAATATGAGCTAAACCAATGCTAAGTCTCAAAGTGAGGAGGAGGAGTCCTATATATAGGCTAGGGGGCAAAGGGTACATGGGCTCAACCCAACACGCGCGCGCAGGCGCTGACCGGATGATCCGGGGGTGGAGCCGGATGATCCGGGCTGGTCCGGATGATCCGGGTGGAGGCCCGGATGGGCTGGTGACGCAGGCGGTGGCGATGCAGGTCCGGATGTCCGGCTGGGGGTCCGGATGTCCGTGCAGGGTCCGGATGATCCGGGGCGGGGTCCGGATGATCAGGCCTCAGGTGGGAGCTTCGGGTGTCTTCGTGGCGAGTTAGCCGGATCGTCCGGACCGAGGTCCGGATCGTCCGGGCTCTGTGCGGATCGTCCGGGCCGCCGTCCAGATCGTCCGGCCAGTCTGGGACTTGGCGTTTTTCCTCTCCGTCTTCGCATGTCTTCCGCTTCCGGCCCTCCTATCTTCTTAGCTTCTCCATGGTTAACTCCTTGGTACCTGAGTATGCATAGCATTTCCGTTTGAGGTAGTAACCATGTCTCATGTGAATCGAAAGGGAGTTGTGAGAGGAGTGATGTCACCTCGGTTTCAAGAGCTCTTGCACGTGCTCGAGTCATAGGTCCAAGTGCTATTGTAGGGGATGTAGATGCGTCCATGGGGATGATCGTGGGATGCTCCGCGTCAGAAGGGCGGCGAGGGAATGAGAAGAACGGAGCAACGGAGGGCACGGACCACTCCGGGTGCCCGGCCACCAAAGGACCTGGGTGCCCGGCCACCTCCAGCCACCAAGGCCGCGGCCTCCCTGGCTGGCCCAGGTGCCTGGCCCCCACTGGCCCAGCCTCCAGCCGCACCCCCGGGTGCCCGACCCGTCCCAGCCGGCCTCCTGGCGCAGCCCCGGGTGCCCAGGCTTGAGGCCTCGGGTGCCTGGCCACCCCTCCAGCCGGCCTCCAAGTGCACCCCCGGGTGCCCGGCCTCCCTACAGCCGCCCCCTGAGCAGGCCGTGTACCCGGCCCATGTTGCCCGGGTGCCCGGACCCCTCCCGTCCATCCGCGTGTTTTGGCCTTTTAGCCTTTGTATCCTCCTCCCTTGGCTTGTTTAGTCGCTAGACTATATAAGTGGACCTCCTAGGTCATTTGGAGGGTTAGCAAAGATTAGACTAAACATTGTGAGCCTTTGCTCCTTGTATCCCCTCCTCTTAGGAGCTCAAGCCCCCACCTAGGGAAGAATCCATTGGATTTTCAAGGCCTCCTCTTGGAGAAGATCATCAAGACCTCACATAGTGGGAAGAATTCACCAAGTGCTACTCTCCTTGTATTGATCTTGTAATCTTGTGGATCTCATGTGTGCTACTCTAGTGGATGTGATACTTGGGTTTGTTTGAGAGATTTATTCTTGGTGTTCTTTGTGTTCTGGAGTTTTTCCTCCTTTCCCCCCTACAAGTGTGAAAAGATCCTTCCTAGGGTTTGACCCTACAACATCTTGGTATCATGAGCAAGGTTTATTCACATATTGGAGTCCCATCCCCCCATTTGCTAGCTTGATTTTGTTGTTTTTCGTCCAAATCCGAAAATCCCCACAAAAATAGCCCCCAAAATTTTTCTTGCAATTTCTTGGATCTTGTGAGATTTGGTTGTTTTGGTCCATGGATTTGATGTTTGGCAAGTGGATCTAGCCCCTCCCCAACAATCCCCACCCTTCCCACCACGAAATCCACCGAATTTGGCCTTTCCCCAAAGATTTCCGCCCAAATCGGCCACCACCGGGTGCCCGCACCTCGAACCACCGGGCACCCGCACCACGCCCAGCCACCCCCGGGCACCCGCACCTCACACCCCCGGGTGCCCGCACCCCCCCAAATCAGCCCACTACCAACACCATTTTGGCCATAACTTCCACCTCCCAAGCCCGTTTTTCGTGTTCTTTAGCTCGTTTAGAAGCTCTTGACATCCCCCATCCACTCATCCCACTACCACCACCATTAACCCCCATCCAAAAAATCATCACAAAAACACCCACCTTCCGCATTTGACCGATTTTGTGTTGCCATTTGCGTTTCCTAAGGTGTTTCGGCTACTTAGGAGCGTGTGACATCTTCGTCACCATCATCGACTCGGAGTCATCTTCATCGCTAACCGTAAGAAAGGACGGTAACCTCGACGACACTTACTCCTTACCTTGCTTTTGCATTGATAGCCCGAGCCACTTTGCGTCGCTTACCCATTGAGACTAGCAAGTTGAGAATTGCCGGGCCACGCTTTTTGTGCACCGTAGTGATCGTGTTATCATCTTAGTGCCATAAGTCTCTCCCGTGCATATCATACATACTTGTCTCATATCATACTCGGCTCGAGCATCAAGCATAGAAAAAAAAGAAGAAGAAAAGCTTTTAAGCAAAAGAGGAGAAACAAAGAGCTTGTAAGCAATAGAGTTGAGCCATTTGCATACCTATATCATCTTGGTCATCGCATATATACCATAGTTGGGATTGAAGACGGCACGGTTCTCTCATAGGTAGGTGCACAAGCGTATCTTGCCCATTTGAGCAATCGAGCTAGTGTCTCTCGAGCATTCGCACAACAAGAGCATTTTCCGTGGTTGCACATTTTGAGCTCACTCCTTGGTTGTGCGGATCCCATCTATCTTCCGTGCGTGTGTACCTAGTGATACCTTTGGGTTTGATCTATTTGCTTTACTTGTATTTTTGTGAACCTTCTCAACCTTATCGATATCTTGACTAACATTTGCTTGAAATTTTTGCCACCATCCTAACCGAGCTACTCCATAAGCCTCTTACTTGTAGGTGTGAGAAACAAACCTGGTTCCAATTCTCCTATTGTGGCATTACATTGAGTGACACTTGTTACATCCTCAATCCTCGGAGAAGGTAACTTTGGTATTGTTCTCTCACTTTCCTACTCACCCCACTTGGTTATGATGGATAGGCCACACTCGTCGGCGAACCCACTTTTCAAGGAGCAAGGTGGTGATAACGGCTACGTCACCAAGAACCACTTCATCACACAACGAGTGCTACATCAATAGAAGCTCCCCAAGCTCAAGTCCGCGGCTACCACGAGCTACTACGACCTCGACACCGACCACGAGCTTCCTTTCTATGGGACTCAAGACCCCGAGGAGTATCTCGAGTGGGAGTGCAAGATGGACGACTACCTCAACCTACATCAAGTCCATTCCGAAGACCAAGTGAAGCGCGCCTCAAGTACCTTCCACGATTATGCATCGACATGGTGGCTTCATACACCTTCAACGACCTTCGTCACGAGTTGGCCCAAGATGAAGCAAGCTATGCGGCGAGCGTTTTTGCCTTCCACCTACACGGAACATCTTCAACGCCAATTGGAGAACACCATCCACGGATCCAAGTACCTCGACGAGTACTTCCTCGAGATGAAGACAGCCTTGCGACGAGCCGGTGTGGACGACCCCATTTGGATGAAGTTCTACTTCATGATGGGATTGAACAACGACATCTCCAAGATTATCTTCCTCGATAACTACAAGTCCCTCGACGACAACTACATTGGTGCTCTCAAGGCGGAACAAGAACTTATGAAGGCCAAGACTTCTCCACCCCAAGCACACTTATCGAAGACCAACCTCAAGGAGCAAGCTTTGAAGGCGAGCGACACGGTGGCGAGCAAGGATGATGCTTCCATCTTTGGAGGCAAGAGTGATGATGTTCCATCTTCGGCCTTCATCCACGGCAACAACGGCGAGAAGGTTAAGGATGGGACTATCCCTTCAACCAAGGCGACGATAGGCGTTGAGCATGGAGATATTGGCACCAACATCTCTCCGACACCCACATATGAAGAGATGCCCCAAATACCATGTGAGGAGAGCCACTACCACATGACTGACATGAGTGACTCCACCATATGTGACTTTGAGTGCATTTCCTATGAGAGGATGAGTGTGACCACCACTAGCCCCACACATGAGAGCATGCCACACACCCTATGTGAGGTTGAGAGCCATTTGAGTGACTCCACCAACCATACGAGTGAGAGCATCCAAGAGGGAGTGAGTGAGCCACAACACTTAGTGAGTGAGGTAGTTGAGAGGGCACGTGAGGCCACTATGATTTCTCACGACTTAACCTCTACTCCGAGTGTGTTTTCTTCATTGGTGCTAGGTCTCCTACATGACGACATGCCTATCATCGACGAGTCCATACCTCCAATGGAGACGACGATGGCCATGGTGGAAGATGATGCACCCCCACATGGTTCCATCAAGATGAAGATAACAACGAGTGGATCTTCGACACCTCACCTACAACACATGAGCGACGCTTCAAAGGTAACATAGGTGATGGTGCTTCTCTTGTCCCACTAGTGGACTCGCTTGACATTGATTGCTCACATGATGATGATCACCTTATGGATTCACCACATACTATGTCTTCTACATGCTTAGATATGCCACCTATTTATGATGAATATGATGATGAGCATGTTGATTTGCCTAGTTGTGATACCATGCTCCATAGGACATCTTGTAAAAATTCTAGAGGTCACGTCATGTTTGACAATCCATTAAACTTGTCATATGCTATGGGTGAGATTTCCCATAATTGTTTGCATCATATGCATACCATTCATGACAATGCTCTAGATATCACTAGTGATGCTTTCCACAATTTGAGTCTCCATTATGCTATACATAATAACAAACCTCTCATGATGGATGACATGTTTCTATATCACGCATCTCATTTATTTGAGCATTGGCTATTTTGTGCAAACCAACACACGCACGTCCGCATCATAAGGGATGATGTGTACATATACCACACACACACAATTTTCCCTTTGTCTTTGTTGTGTGTAGGTACTCATGTATACTCGTCAACGTCTCAATCCCACGAGTTGACAAAACAAGCTCTTGAGAGCAACAATGATTTGGGATCCCGTGGATTATCCTTACCAACTTTCCCTTTGCGCAAGAAGTACGCGCTTCTCTTTTACTTGGCTCTCACACGGCTATGGGCTATCTACCACTTGTCACCTTATGCCCATACTATCATGTTCAATTTGCATGTTATGCCTCTTTACATGACTTTGCCATGCAATTGTGACCCTTGCTTGCATTTACCCATGATGCACCATTATGATATTCCTATGTGTATTTGCATGCTTGGTGGACAGTGTTGTTTCTTTTGCCATGTTTATCATGTGCCTCATGCTATTGTTGATTCTTGTGTTGGGAGAGTCATGATGTTACATTGCTCTTTACATAGGACTTCTTGCCAACACCATGAGCCTACTTTCCTCATATCTTGTTGTCATGTGCACCCATGACATGCTTGCCATGATTCCTCCTAGTATGTTGCATCTTCGCACTACTAGCTTGCTTGACTTGATTGCTATGATTGCTTGCTTGGTTGCATCACCCATGTTCCACTCTTACTCGCTTTCTTGGGTTGATGACATATATGTTCATGCCTCTCACATGATATATCTTGATCATTGTCTCTTGTGTCCATTAGTTGCCTCTTTCATATCCACTTGTATTGAGTGCAACCATACTATGCTTATTGATCTTGGAGACTTTGACACCTTACTTGTGATGCATGCTTGTTTGATTGAGCCTATTGCATTTGGTTGTTCTCGCATCATATGCCTCCATACTATGCAATACTACCTTGTCATTTCTTATGATGAGCATTATGCATACACTTGTTGGGTATCTTACCACACGAATGATAGGTTTGGCCCTTCCGCTAACATCATTTGTTTTTCCAAGTGTTTGGCATGTTCTTTCATTTTGAAGGATTTACAAGGCGGTACAACCACGAGACATATTGGTTATGTGAAGGCATACAAGATGCGCGACTCCATCATCCTTCAGAAACTCCTAAAGGTGACCTCCTTCCCTTTGAGCCATCCTCAAATACGCACATTGGATGGGTCACTCTTTCATTGTTGTTTCCTTCTTGTTTTCTACATGATACATCTCGCAAACGGAGGAGCGACATTGGAGATTGGCTCTATGGACCTTCAAGTTGAGGAGCACTCGCACTTCCTGGATGCACCTTCGAAACCCCACTCATGCGACGACATCGAGCTTTGGTACATCAACACTCCTTTGACTTTTTGTACCACAACCTCCATATTGGTTGATTATGCTTCCACATGTCATGCTCTATGGACATCTCATACTCACCGCAAGTTTGCACCCTATGCATGGATTGACACACATTATGATTGTCTTGTTGCATCCCGTATTCCCATGATATTTGATCTCATGCATTTCCTTAGCAAATTTGTTGTGATCTTTCTTGATGGCATATTCATACATCATGATCTTATTGCCAACCATCAATTACATGATAACTTTTTCATATTGAGCCTCCATTGCCATATTCATGCTATTGATGAACCGTCTCACTATGACATCATTTTGCACCGTGGTTGCATTGACCATATTCACAACACGTTTGTGTGCACAATGAATGCTTTTGCTCCCATGAACGCTTTGCATCTCATTCTATTTCATCTTGATAAGCTTCATGCGCTTTGCCACGAACAATCTTGTCGCACGGACTCATTCTTTCTTAAGGGACACTTTGTATGCACTAACTATTGTATTTCCGAGTGTCGTTTGTGTTTGCTCTTTTTGCACGTCTACTCCTCCGGTGACATCTTGGAGTACTTGGATTGCTCCATGACTTCCACTTCGTCCAACTACAAGTCCATCCACAACAACCGTTTCCGTGGTGATGAGGATCACGATCCGAGGTTGGATCTCTCCCAAGGGGGGGGAGATGATGCGGAGCATCCCTCAACTACCTGCACAGACACTCCATCACCACCGCAAACACCAAGAGGGCCATTGACAAGATCACGTGCGCGCCATATCGAGAACGAGGTGAACTCTTTCCTTGTCGAACATCATTCGAATTCACATGAGAATCGGGGCCTACCTCAAATAGAAACATTTTGCCTTGTTAGGTACCAAGGAGATGACCGGGAGGACGCGAGGACGGAGATTCAAGTAACCATGGAGAAGTAAGGGCGGCGAGGGAAAGAGAAGAACGGAGCAACGGAGGGCACGAACCACTCTGGGTGCCCGGCCACCAAAGGACCCGGGTGCCCGGACAACTCCAGCCACGAAGGCCGCGGCCTCCCTGGCTGGCCCGGGTGCCCGGCCCTCTCCCGCCGGGTGCCCGGCCACCCCTCCAGCCGGCCTCCAGCGCACCCCCGGGTGCCCGGGACTTGGGCCCCCGGGTGCCCGGCCTCCCTACAGCCGCCCCCTGAGCAGGCCGGGTGCCCGGCCCATGTTGCCCGGGTGCCCGGACCCCTTCGGTCCATCCGCGTCTTTTGGCCTTTTGGCCTTTGTATCCTCCTCTCTTAGCTTGTTTCGTCCCTAGACTATATAAGTGGACCTCCTAGGTCATTTGGAGGGTTAGTTAAGATTAGACTAAACATTGTGAGCCTTTGCTCCTTGTATCCCCTCCTCTTAGGAGCTCAAGCCCCCACCTAGGGATGAATCCATTGGATTATCAAGGCCTCCTCTTGGAGAAGATCATCAAGACCTCACATAGTGGGAAGAATTTACCAAGTGCTACTCTCCTTGTATTGATCTTGTAATCTTGTGGATCTCATGTGTGCTACTCTAGTGGATGTGATACTTGGGTTTGTTTGAGAGATTTGTTCTTGGTGTTCTTGAGTTTTTCCTCCTTCCCCCCCTCCAAGTGTGAAAAGATCCTTCCTAGGGTTTGACCCTACAACACTTGAGGTGTAGCGGGTTGCGAGATGCATGACGGTCTTGACGCGTGGCTTGTCGAAGAATGGTCGATGATGGAGTACTTGAGCCGGAGAAGGTGTCGTCGGAGTGTCGACTTGAGTGGCTCCGTCTTGAGTAGGAAGAAGTTGAAGGAGGGAGGTTGACCAACAAAGCTCGGATCTCGTCCATTCTTGCATCGTTCTCTTGCTTGTGCGCGTCGAGCTTGTTGTCGAAGTAGTCTTGTGTACGTTCCTCGGAGAGTCGCAAGTCGGTGGCGAGGTTGTCGATGTGGTCGTTCATTGCTTGTTGCTCTTGATGTAGCGCTCGGTGTGCACCAAAGAGGTGGCTCTTGGTGATGAATGATGACATGTCGTCGTCTTGCTCAATGAAGAGTGGGTTGGTAGAGGAACTTGGCCTATCCATCATATCAAAGTGGTGGTGAGTAGGAAAATGAGAGAACAAAACCAAAGTTACCTTTGCCGAAGATTGTGGATGTAACAAGTACGATCCCACATGATGTTACAATAGGGGAATTGGTACCGGGAATTGTTTCTCACACCTACAAGTAAATGGTCTATGGAGGAGCTTGGTTAGGAAAGGCACAAATAATTCAAGCAAATGTTAGTCAAGATGTTGATAAAGTTGAGAAGATTCACAAATGGCAAACAAGAGAAATAGATCAACCTCCAAAGATAACACGAGGAACACACTCATGGAAGATAAATGGGATCCGCACAACCAAGGGGTGAGCTTCGAGATGTCGAATCACGGGAAAAGCTCTTGTCGTATGGATACTAGAGAGACGCTAGCTCGATTGCGCTAATGGGCTAGATACGCTAGTGCACCAACCTAATAGAGAAATCACTCGTCTCACTATCCCAAGTATGCTTATGCATGTGATGACCAAGATGATGCACGTATGCTAAGAGGCTCGATGCTATTGCTTATAAGCTCTTTGCTTCTCTTCTCTTTTGCTTAAAAGCTTTTTTTTGACTATGCCACGATGCTTGATATACGAGCCACACAACGAGGTAACAAGTAGTAAATGCACGAGATGGACGGAACACTAAATGGTGCACTAAGGCGTGGCCCAGCAATACTCAACAAGCTAGTCTCGATGGGTAAGCTACACAAAAGGGCTCGAAGCTATCAAGTAAATGGCAAGGGAGTACAAGGCGTCGTCGAGGTTACCGTCCTTGCTTACGGTAGAGATGAAGATGATCTTGTCGAAGCCGATGTGTTGTCCGAGTCGATGATTGGTGGAGATGATGATGATACCAACTTGCGCCTAAGTAGCTGAAACACCTTAGGACATGAGAGAAACCGCGACCCAACACTCAAACAAACACGTGGAATGGTGCGGAAGAACACAAGAGGTGGTGGGGAAAGAAATGAGGAAAAACAGAAAATAGCCAAAGCTCCCTGGATAGCCCGTGCACACGGGGTAACACTACTAGGGAAAAGGCTAGCAGCAGCGCGGGTTTTAGATGTATCAGTAGCGCGGGGATAGGCGCTACTAATAAGACGCTATAGCTAACAGATAGCAGTAGCGCGTGCTCACCGGCGCTGTTTGCAGAAGCTCACTACTGCTAGTAGCTCTAGCGCTCTTTACCTTGACGCGCTACTGCTATCGTGGTGTTGCTGCTAACTTTTGTACACTCGCTACTACTAATTTAAGTAGGTTTTTTTGTTATTTTTTTGGCATATTTGTTTTGTATTTGAACAGGCTTTATAGAAGAATCTTTAGCACATAGAAATGTCATCATGATACACATACAAATGCCTGCGAGACCATAAATGTAATCATAGCATGTACATACAAATAGTCTCATCATAATCATCATCCAACACAAAGTGATATCTTGTCATCATCTTGAAAATAGCGATACATGCAAGTCTCGAATACTTGCATCTACAACAACGTCATCCATCTAAACAAAGGTATACGCAAGAAGTGCTATCACTATGAGTGAGAGTGGAACTATGCAGTACATGAGGTGGAGATTACGAGTCCTCTCTCGCGCTAGCGTGAACCTCAAGTAACTAGCTTCTCCTTCTTGTCTGCTTTTGAAGCCTTTGTGGCTAGCGCCCGTGAACCCATTCACTTGCGCCTGACACTCATGCCACTCATTGTACACCCCCGGAACCTTCCCTTTGTACACGACATAGCAATTCCATCTCGCCATCAAGAAACTAGGTACCTGTTAGAGATGCATCTTCATGAAGAGGATGTACAATCATATATATGCAACAAAATATACTAGAGCAACACCGAAAAAGAAAGGGTTAGCAACAAGATGCAACATACATTACGCAAATTAATTAACTAGAGGTACGCAGGTCATCGTACGCAATCTAACAAAGTAGCGTTACGCAAGTTTGGCATGGACCGTGGACATCACAAAGTTTCATCGCTACAAGAAGTATACAAGTTCAACCGACACATATCATCATCATCGGCATAATAAATCACTAGAAGTTCCATTCTTCCATATCATCGAGGACGAACCCTAGCTACTTGAACGGCGTGAGGTCTAGACGTTGCATGCCTATGCGAGTTCGGACGTCAGCTCGCGGTATAGGGCCGTGGTGGAACATCCCCTTCTCATCGACGACTTCTTTCATGATGTTCATCGCAATGTCGCTTCGGATGCGAAAGAAGTCATCTCTAAGTTTATAATCCGCTTCTCCATGAGATTCTAGCCACTTGTGGATACGATCATCATTTCTGCTGTTAATGCGAAGCTTTTGGTGATCCGTGTTGAACTGAATCATGAGATGGACAATGTAGAATCCATCCTTCTTGCTTGGTTTTGGGACATGGATGCAGGAGAAGTTAGTTTTATGCGCGAAACCCATCTTCTTGTTCGTTTGTTTCTTGATCTACACGTGGCCACCTCTAAAGCTGAAGCCTTGGAGAGCATCATCTAGAATATTCATTATGTGGGTGTAGTATTTTTTCTCGTAGTCTCCGGAAGGGTCAAAATACACGGCGTGGGAGACTTGCGGGTAAAGAACGATAAGGACGGCGCGCCCGTTGCTGTGGGGAAAAGACACCTCAAATTATTCCCCATATGAGAGAGAAGGAATGATTGAAATGTACGAAAGGGTTGTCCGGAACTGACTTACTTTGGATGATAAGGCACGAGGACAATTTCCCGGTCCTTATTTTGTATCATGAAGTTTTGGAGGTACTCCCTAGTAGTTTCACGCTCAAAGTCGCTGAGACTCAAGAAAGACTCATGCATGTAGTACGGATCCGCCACACAGATTTGCGAGACTTCTTCACTCTTCATGACGGAGCTCATATGTAGCGCAAAAAGGCGGACGATAGTAAAATCAAGCCGCCTTGTTAGAAACATCTCAAAGATATGGTCAAACCGCAGGAAGAACACCTCCCCGGGCCGTGTGTCGACGTAGCACTTCCCCTCAGGCACACGAGCCGCGTATGTCGAATATCCTGGATCCTTTGAGGCTAGTAGGCTTTTCTCAGTCGACAGCACATGGTTGTGCAGTCTCCTGAGATCCCCTCATAGTGCCTCCAGCGGTTTCGGCGGTAGCATTGGCTCGCCCGTGAGATGGAACATGACCGCACTTTTCACGGGTACACACTCTTCAGAATGCATCGTCTGGCTGCTATGTGCTCTGGCTTGTTTGGAGGCAGTTACCTTCCCCGATCTCTTCCTCTCCTTTTTCTTGGGCACACCTTCCAGACCCTTCCTTAACCCCTGCCCCAGTGTTCCCGGGCTAAGTACTGTACGACACTCGCGCCCGGCTAGTTGAGCCTGTGTTGAGGCGGCATCTTCAGGCATTTCCTGTGAGGATTTCATGAAGAGAGACTTTTTGCAATCCATGGTATGACCCTGCCCGGGCATATCATCCATATCCTCATTAGCAAGCTGATAGCCCGATTCATCATATGGTTGACTCATCATATCTATGTCACAGTCATACACATTTGTATTGAGGTAATCCATAGGGTCGACCTCCGTCTCATCATCCATTCTCTGTTCTATAGGAGAAATTACATCAGCCAGTACTATTGCACCCCCTTCATCATGTCGTCCGCCGCTCTCACCCGGCACTACAGGAGCTGGTAATTGCGTAGGCAGGTCTTCGCACATGCTTGTTGATGTGTGGTAGTTATTGGTTTGCTCTTGGCCGGCTCAAGACGAATAAGATTCTTCGGCCATAGCAGCACCCAATTCTTGCAGCTTCCAATCCGTGGCGGGGTCTCATCGTCCGCTCCCACATGCTATACTGGAGGAGGCAAATCCTTGTGCCCCGATTTCACACTGGTCAAGCTAACCCTGAAGTGCCCAGCGGGGATCGGCTGGTTGTGGAACGTGCGTTGACAGGGGTCCATTATCATCCCCTTTCCCACGTTCACCTTCTGGCCTTTGATCAAGCAGAGTATGGCGCACGGGGTTTCTTTCGCCTGCAAACACATATGTCTGTGGCGTAAAATAACCGAAAGGCAACAAAAATGGAATATTATATATATATATATATATATATATGTTGGTGCGACATGTAATTACCGTGACGGCGTCGAGCTCAGCCAAAGACGAAGGCCCACCTAGCGCGCCTGAGACTGAGGATGGGCTGCTATGAGTGGGAGCGGCTGCGAGAGGAGGCCCGGTTGCATGAGCAAGTGGTCGTGCAATGGTGTTGTTGTTCATGGAGTTGCTCCCGACGAAACTGGGCATCGGGAAATCATGTACCGTCTTGTCTGGATTTTCCTTCGCTCAGTTGATGATAACTGGAACCAAGTTAGTAGCGAAATCATTTCTGCAGGCAGTTACAGCTGCATTGACTGTCTGCTGTAGCAACTCATATTTGTCCTCGGCTGCTTTTTTCGCGTCCTCAGCTGCTTTTTTTCTCGACCGCAAGCTTCACCTTCGCGTCGATGTCCGCCTGACTAAACTTTGTTTTCGGCTTCTTGGCCTCCGGGCCCTCGTTGTTAAACACCTTCCACGTTGCGCCGTCTCCAGCGCCATGCACACGACCATATTGTGGCCGCTGATCCAATGGGAGTCCCTTAAGTTCGTTCAAGGCCCGGTTGAGAGGGGTGTCCCACTTGGGCCTCATTGGAGAAGTAGGGCTTTCGGCTGCAAGCTGGTGTTGCTTCTCCAGTAGTCTAATCAATTTCCTCATGATCTTGTCCGTGTAAAAAACCTTTTTCTCCTTGTCCCACTTGTAGCGGGCCCTGATGAATTCATGCTCCAAGGGGTTAGTGAACTTCGCGAAGGGGTCTGGGAGACCCGCGGCTTCACGTTCCGCGTCCTCCTTATCCCATATGGGCCTTTTACCGAGGTAGCCACGGCTTCCGAGGCGATGCTTCCCCGTGTTCCTTTGCTGAAGGCTCTTGAATTTCGCAGCCTTAGCCTTGGCTGCCTCGCTAGCGCAAGTGTCCTTGAACTTTTTGAACTCCTCTTCCGTAAGTGTCGGATTTTCCTCCAGAATCTTGGACAGGGGTTCATCAGCCTCAATAGCTCGTTTCACCCTCGTTTTCCAGGAGGCCAAATCATTGCTGAACATGCCCATGGCGTGATTGTTAATCTTTTTCATCTTCGGATCATCCCACGGTTGTTCTATGTTATCATCCCGGTCGGGGAACTTGAATCTCTTGTGCAACTTTGTTAGGAGCAACTACGTCAAATGTTCTTTACTCCTTAAGTCATCGTAGTTGATGCTCGCACATTCCCGTAGGATGCATCCTACTTGGTTCCCATAGCACTTGCGAGGTTCTTCCGGCTCTAACGGCTCAAACTTTCCATGTGCCATCTTTGTGATCACAAGTCGTCCAATCCCTAGTTTGTTAGGTTTTCGTATCCTCTGCTTCTTATGCTTCCTCTTTTCGGTAGCAGCATCGGGGCCGGTACCTTCCCTGCCGGTACCTTCCCCGCCGGTACCTTCCCCACCGGTCTCGGTGCCGCCATCGGTGCCGGCGCTATCGGTGTCGATGTCGGCGTCAGTACCATCATCGAGGCCGACCTACAAACCTTGCTTAGCAGTCAAATAGTCGAGGTACTCTTGTTCACCCTCATAATCCATCTCGTCTGCATCTTGGTCAGAAGGCCCAATTTCTTCATTGTTCGACATGTTTCCTATGATTAAGTGTCCTCATTTATTTCTAAAAGTATGAATAAATGAGAAATGACATAAAAAGAAGTTTATGTGCCAGCACTCGATATGCCAACTATGTAGCACAAAATCATGCCTTTATTCACGAGAAATTTCGGCATGACCTCTGCTAAAAAATGGACATATCGAGCGCCTGAAATTCACCGGAAGGGAAATGAATCAACATTCCGGCGTAACATAGGCCACTCGGATCATTTTCCAAACATGACATGTCCAAAACATGACATATGCACATATCACATGTCCAGTTCAAATTTGCACATATCACATGTCCAGTTCAAATTTTGAAACCTAGCTAAATTCATAACTAAATAGATAACATAATTAACATACTGCCCTAACTAAAACCTAAGTAAATTAACCGAAGAACCCTAGCAGAGAGAGAGGGGGGGTTTATAGAGGGTGCAGGGGCGAGGAGGCAGGCCCGACGATGGCCGGGAGGGGAGAGGAGGGAGGCGAGGGCCGACGGGTCGGGGGAGAGCGCCGGCGCCGGGTTCGGGGGCGAGCGCCGGGGTCGGGGTCGGGGGCGAGGGTCGGGTCAGGGGCGAGCACCGGGGTCGGGGGCTAGCTCCGGCGCCGGAGTCGAGGGCGAGTGCCGGGGCCGGGTCGGGCGTGGCGGTACGACGGGGGAGAGTGGGGATTTGGGGGGGAAAAGGCGGGATGAAGTAGGGCGGGTGAGAATTTTGGGTTAAGTGGACGTAGCAGTAGCGCATTTGGACAAAATGCGCTACTACTACCTTCAGTAGCTGTAGCGCTTTATACGAAATTCGCTTCTACTAACTTCAGTATTTGTAGCGGTTTAGGCAAAACGCGCTGCTACTACCTTCGCTACTGCCAGTTTTCCTTTTTCTTTTCCTTTATTTTATCCCACTTTTATTTCCCGAGGGCAGTGAACGAAGGGAGGGCGATATATATTGCATCATTTGATGGTTAAATATGTATGCAAAATAGGAACATATATATTACACATCATTGGACCCTTGCATAATAATGGCTAAGTGTGTATACAAAATAGGAAAATATATATATATATATATATATATATATATATATATATATATATATATATATATTACATCATTTGACCGATAACATAAGTTTCCTCGGTGCTGACGTTTTCGTTTTTGAGTCAGCTTCTTTCCCTTCTTGTTCGTCGAAGAATAATTGAGCCCCTCATTGTGACTTTGCCTTTTCCATGGAGTACGATTTTTCTTAGGTAATGTAGTATTGATTCTTCTTTTGACGTATACTTCATCATCATCGTCATTTTCCCTCATTGGGTTGCCATACTAATCATAGTCTTCCTCATTGGCGACTCCATCCATTCCAATGATGTTCCTTTTGCCTCTCCTCAGGACAACACGGCTGGGATTGCGCGGGTCAGTTATGAAGAAGCATTGTGTCACGTGCTTAGCGTGTACCCATGGCTCATTTTTGCGATAGCGTTCACGGTAGCACTCTTGGAATCGGGTATAGTCATGGTAGTGAAAATCCGGCTTTCTCTTTCGACATTCTTAGCCCATCTGACACGGAACATCGTCGTGTTGTGCAGTCCAGAGTAGTCAAGCTCCCAGATCTCCTCGACCCTTCCATAAAATCGTTCAGTTGCGCTGTTGTCGCTGCCGGTCATGCATTCCATCGTCACCCCTGAGTTCTGATCATCACTGTCCATATCTTTGGCATCCGTGTAGAATGTGTATCCGTTGATATCATATGCCTGATAGGTTACGAGGTTGGGCGAGGGGCCATGTGCTAAGGCGTATATGAGCAATCCGTCCTTAGAGCCCTCCTCCGGAGGATTAGCAATAATATGCTCTTTGAACCAATGCAGGAAAGTGGAGTTGTGCTCTGTAGTAACTTCGGCGTCCGTCCTGCATACCCCCCGGTCACGATACTTCTTTGCAATAATTTCTTTGTGCAGTGCCACGAAAGGATCTACCTCGTCTAGGTGTTGTAGCACTACCAAGTTTGCTCTGTCAAAGTCGCTGCATCGATCTGAGTATGCCACGTGCAGTTCCCTGTGACCGTTGCAGTGACCATCTCCTTCGAGCCTCCCATCGTGCTTGTTAACGGGAAAACCAACACTAACACCAGGCGGCTGATCGACGCCATATAGAAACTTCTCACAGAAAGAGATGCACTCTTGTGCCAAATAGCCCTGGACGATGCTTCCATCCGGACGGGACATGTTACGAACGAATCCTTTGATGATCCCATTCATCCTCTCAAATGGCATCATGTTGTGCAGGAATGACGGCCCCAGGTCTATTATGTCATCCACAATATGGACACACAGATGCACCATCACGTCAAAGAACGCGGGGGGGAAGTACATCTCAAGCTCATTCAGTATCACAACGATCTCTTCCTATAGCCTTTGGAGCTGCTTCACACTGATCGACTTTCGAGAGATGACGTCGAAAAAGTTGCAGAGACCAATAAGCGTGTCACGGATGTGCCTGTCCATTATCCCTCTAAGGGCGACAGGTAGTATCTGCGCCATCATCACATGACAGTCATGAGACTTCATCCCTCTGAACCTTTTCTTGTCCGTGTCTAGATATCTGCTTATCTTGCCACAGTAACCCGAACTAACTTTGACTCCGGCAAGGCACTTAAAGAAGGCATTGATCTCAGCTTGACTTAAGGTGAAGCAAGAAGGGGGGCAATAATCCTATTTCTTTATTTTCTTGCCCTTCTTCTCCCGTGCCTCTGTCTCCGTCTCTGTCTCGTCTGACATTTTACGGGGCGGCATGTGCAGATCTTCCCTAATTTTCAAATCTTGCAAGTCTTTTCTTGCCTTTGGCCCATCCTTGGTATTATCCGGCATGTTCATCAGTGTTGCGAGCAAGCTCTCAAGGACATTCTTACAGATATGCATTTGATCAAGGCAATGAGGTGTATCGAGTTTGTGCCAGTACTCCAAGTCCCAGAACACAGACCTCGTCGTCCATACCTTCAGCAGCGGCTCCGGCGCCTTTCTCATCGTCTTTCCCGGCGCGGGGCACTCCTTCCAAATTTTCAACAGCTCATCGATTTCGGCACCGCTCTGCTTACGTGGAGGTCCTCGATGCTCAGTGTGACCATTGAATAGATCTCCACGGTTTCTCCACGGGTCGTCATGTTCAAGCCATCTTCGATGCCCCATTTACACGATTTTCTCGGACCCACCATCTTTCCTTGACGTTAGCTACTGAGACGTCGTATCATCCATGCACCGCGTGCATCCGCAATATCCATGGCACACCTAGCCTGCCACATATCCGTAACTGAGATAGTCCTGCACTGTCGTGATCAGCGCGGCTCTCATGTTGAAATACTCACCTTTGCCGGCGACCCATGTCTTGCCCGGTGTTTTCCATAACGTGTCTAACTCCTCTTGAAGTAGCCCCAGATACAAATTAATATTATTTCCTGGTTGTTTCGTCCCTTGAATAAGCATGCTCATGTGAATGTACTTTGACTTCATGCACAACCAGGGGGGAGGTTGTACATCCATACAAACACGGGCCATGTGCTATGGTTGGTGTTCTGGTTGCCAAACGGATTCATGCCATTGGTACACGCGCCGAGCACGATGTTCCTTGCATCACATTCAAAATACCGATAGAAGATGTTCAACGCTCTCCATTGGCTTCCATCCTTCACGTGTCTCAGCTTCGGATCATCTCCATCGTCGGGGTTCTTCCTCTCCGTGTGCCAGCGCATTCTCTTTGCTTCCTTGGGATCTACAAAATACCTCTAGAGATGGGGAGTGATCGGTAAGTACCATACAACTTTCTGGGGACATTTCTTCCCGGCCTTCTTGTATCGAGAAGCATCGCACACCGGACAGCTTGTTTTTTCCGCGTGCTCCTTCCGATAAATTATGCAATCGTTGATGCATGCATGGTATCTAACGTGTGGCAGATCAAGAGGGCACACGATCTTCTTGGCCTCATCAACACTAGTAGGACATAGATTACCCGCGGGAAGAACATCCTTTAGGTACTTGAGATGCTCATCGAGGCTAGTGTCGGTCCATTTGTTTTTAGCCTTCGTCTTCAGGAGTTGGGCCACGGGTGGGTAAAGGTGGTGGGTTGGTGCGGGTTAGCAGTAGCGCGGGAGAAGAAATGCGCTGCTGCTAAAGAATTAGCAGCAGCGCGCTTTGGGCCACGGCGCTACTGCTAACAGTGACAAAAACATTTGCTAATTTGAAATGTAGCAGCAGCTATCCTAGTAAAAGCGCGCTACTACTACATCCGTAGCAGTAGCGCGGTTCGGGCCACGGCACTACTGCTAAATGGAGCTCGGTGAACACCGCCGGTGGATATTTGTAGCAGCGCGGTTTACACAAAGCGCGCTACTGCTAAAAACTTATCAGCAGCGAGTTTCCTGCACACTCGTTACTACTAATCAGCAGCAGCGCTCCTTTTTGAGCCGCGCTGCTGCTAAGATTCTGTGTATAGGCTTTTCCCTAGTAGTGTAAGTGAGGCCCGTGTGCACGGGGTCCCGTGTGCACGGGGTCCCGATGGCCCGTGTGCACGGGGTCTCCAGTGAGCCGACGAACTGCTCGGATCCCGTGGTGAATTCCAAGTTTGTGGCCAAATTCGAACAGTGGAAGGGTGGGGATGAAGGTGGAGGGGTAGATCCACTTGCCAAACACCAAATTCGTGGATCAAAACAACCAAATCTCACAAGATCAACAAATTGCAAGAAAAAAAATTGGGGCTATTTTTGGTGGAGATTTTCGGATTAGGACGAAAAACAACAAAATCAATCTAGAAAGTGGAAGGTAGGGACTCCAAGGTGTGAATCAACGTGGCTCATGATACCAAGATGATGTAGGGTAGAACCCTAGGATGGATCTTTTCACATTCGGAGGAGTAGACTTTGACGATCCGACTATGTACGTGCGATGACATCGCGCCTTAGCAATCGCTAAACCAACTCCAAGAGGTTATTGACCACGCCAGAGCACAATCAAGCTGACCACGAGGGTCTATTTCCTGCGAGCAAACAAAGAACAAGCAAGAAACTGAGATTGCAATCTAGATATTGCGAATATAAGATGAAATCTTTATTGATCAAGATCGGGTTCTGTGACGTCTTGGCCCAAAGAATTTGTTATACATTCTGATCATGAATCTTTGAAACATATTAAAAGTCAAGCTAAACTGAATCGTCGACATGCTAAATGGGTTGAATTCATTGAGACTTTCCCTTATGTCATTAAACACAAGAAGGGTAAAGAAAATATTATTGCTGATGCATTATCTCGTCGCTATACTATGCTTTCACAACTTGACATCAAAATATTTGGTTTGGAGACCATCAAAGATCAACATGTGCATAATGCTGATTTTAAAGATGTATTGCAGAATTGTAAAGAAGGAAGAACATGGAACAAGTTCGCCGTTAATGATGGATTTCTGTTCTGTGCTAACAAGCTATGCATTCCAGGTAGCTCCATTCGTCTATTATTGTTGTAGGAGGCGCATGGAGGAGCATTAATGGGACACTTTGGCGTGAAGAAGCTGGAGGATATATGATGTAGGGTAGAACCCTAGGATGGATCTTTTCACACTGGGAGGGGGAAAAGGAGAGAAACAACAAGAACACAAAGAGGCAATCACTCCAACAATTCCTGATTACACATCCACTAGGCTAACAACACAAGATCCACAAGTCACAAACACAATCAAAGGAAAGATACAATGGCAAAGTTCATCCCAAATCCAAGGGAGATGGGGTCTTGAAGGTAGTCTTCTCCTTGCGGAGGTCCTGAAATCCACAAGGATTCTTCCCTAGGGGGTCTTGATCCTCCAAGAGGGAAGGTGAAGGAGCAAAGCTCACAAATATCTCATCTAATACTTTGCTACCCCTAAACATGGTCCTTGGTACGGAATATATAGCCTTGGGGTCGAAGGAGATGAAGAAGGGCCGAAGAAGCAATCTCAGCCGGCCATCCTGGGAGGCCCATGCGCACGGGGTAAGTTGGGCCCGTGCGCACGAGGGTGCCGTGGGCATGGTACAGGCCCGTGCGCATGGGGAGCTCCAGCGTCAACTTCCTGGGAGGCCCGTGGGCACGGGGTCTCGGTGGCCCGTGCGCACGAGGTCGCCTGGAGCTTCCTGTGCTGCTGCTGTTGTCCTTCTTCTTGGTTCGCACAGCCTTGGGTTGGTCCTCCTTCTCCTTTGTGATGCTCCTGAGCTTCTTGGTGATGTTCCTCTTCATACCTAAGGAGGCATAGCATATCTTGGTGAGGTAGTAAACATATTCCATTTGTGTCCATATGCAAGTCTAGTAGGAAGGAGTTCACCTCGGTTTCCAAAGCACGTGCTCTAGCTCTTGTCATGGGTCCTCGTGGGGTTGGATGTGTCGGTGTAGAGTCCATGGGGATGATGGAAGGATGCTCCGCATCAATATACTTGCTACACATTTCTTTTGACCAAAGTTGAGATGGGATGTTGAGCGTTTTGTTGCTCGCTGCACTAGATGTCAAAAAGCTAAGTCACGACTCAATCCTCATGGTGTATATATGCCTTTGCCTGTAACTAGTGTTCCTTGGGAGGATATATCTATGGACTTTGTTTTAGGTTTACCTCAAACAAACAAGGGAAGGGATAGCATATTTGTTGTCGTGGATAGATTCTCGAAAATGGTGCAGTTTATACCATGTCATAAAAGCGATGATGTTGTTAATGTTGCTGATTTGTTCTTTCGTGAAATTATTCGCTTGCATGGTGTGCCAAATACTATTGTTTCAGATCGTGATACTAAATTTCTTAGCCACTTTTTGAGATGTTTATGGGCTAAGTTGGGGACCAAGCTGCTTTTTAGTACTACTTGTCACCCCTAAACTGGTGGACAAACTGAAGTAGTCAATAGAACATTGTCTACTATGCTTAGGGTTGTTTTGAAGAATAATAAGAAAATGTGGGAGGAATGTTTGCCTCATATTGGATTTGCTTATAATCGTTCGTTGCATTCTACTACTAAGATGTTCCCTTTTGAAATTGTGTATGGTTTCCTACCTCGTGCACCTATTGATTTGTTGCCTCTTCCATCTTCAGAGAAGGTTAATTTTGATGCTAAACAACGTGCTGAATTGATTTTAAAAATGCATGAGTTAACTAAGGAAAATATCGAGCGTACGAATGCTAAATATAAACTTGCTGGAGATAAGGGTAGAAAACATGTCGTGTTGGCACCTGGAGATCTTGTTTGGTTACATTTGCGTAAGGATAGATTTCCTGATTTGCGCAAATCAAAGCTAATGCCATGTGCTGATGGTTCTTTTAAGGTGTTAGAGAAAATAAATGATAATGCATATGAACTTGAGCTGCCTGCGGATTTTGGGGTTAGTCCCACTTTTAACATTGCCGATTTGAAGCCTTATATGGTTGACGAAGATGAGCTTCCGTCGAGGACTACTTCATTTCAAGAAGGGGAGGATGATGAGGACATCAATACCATTGTTACGCCCACAGCCCCTGCTGCTATACATACTGGACCAATTACTAGTGCTCGCGCACGCCAATTAAAGTACCAGGTACTTTCGTTTCTTGGTAATAATTCTAATGTTCATGAGAATATGATGTTGCCTAAATTGGATACATTTGTTTTGCTTACAAATGAAGGGCCTAGCTTGGAGAAGGATAGACATTGGAGCAAGAACAAGCATGGAGATGATGGCATGCGCAAGAGGAACAAGAACGGAGTTACACGTGATGATTTCAGGACGTTGAAGCCACCATAATGAGTGCATGAAGCCTTGGACGAAATATACAAGATGCTACTTTATAAATTTCGTCCAGAGGCTATTCTAGGTGCTGCGTCACCTTATTATTGGGCCTGGCCCATGTAATTTGGAAATACATAAGTATAAGCTCTTTTTAGAGTCTGTATGTGTGGGGAAACAAGAGATGGGGTTGGTTTTGGACCCCTCAACCAAGGGCCACGAAATTTCCCCCTCTTCCTCCCTATATACATCCCTTAGGGCACCGTTTAGACTTTGGGTTTTGTTTAGATTAAAAGTTCGCCATAGCTGCAACTCGCGTACTTCGTTTGTGTTCAACGACCAGGCCAAGACGTCACAGAACCCCATCTTGATCAATAAAGCTTTCATCTTATATTCGCAATATCCAGATTGCAATCTAAGTTTCTTGCTTGTTCTTCGTTTGCTCGCAGGAAATAGACCCTCGTGGTCAGGTTGATCATGCTCCGGCATGATCAATAACCTCTAGGAGTTGGTTTAGCGATTGCTAATGCGCGACGTCCTCGCACGTACGTAGTCGATCATCAAAGTCTACCCCTCTCAAAATGATAATCACCTTCTCATTGAAAGATGGGACACCTTTGCCTCTATCACAGCGTGACAACTTGTAAACAGAACTCGAAACTCTAAAGGAGTAGACAATAAGACCAGCAACTAGACACGACGATGCAACTGCAATTTCCATAATGCAAAACACTAAAAAGATTATGCAAAGGCTCAGATTGGTTCAGATATGATGAACTAACCCTAAAAAATTTTGGCTTTTCGTGAGCTGTATGATGTAGGGCGGAACCCTAGGTCCGGTCTTTCACATTTGGAGAGGATCCCTACGAGGAACATGAAGAACGCGTGGAGGGGAACGAGGGAAATCACGGGGAAACGCAAGAGAAAACACTCAGCCAACGCGAATATGATCACACATGTGCTAGATCCAAGAAACACAAAGAGATACACGGTCCAAATCCAACAAAGGACGATACAAGTGGTGGTAGTTCATCTCCGAGAGGAGGTCCTGAATCCACAAGGGATCTTCCCGTAAAGGGGTCTTGAATCTAGGTGGATCTTCTCCGAAGAGGCCGCGTGATGTAGGGCGGAACCCTAGGGGCCGATCTTTCACGTTTGGAGAGGATCCCTACGAGGAACACGAAGAACGCGCGGAAGAACATGAGGGAAAACACAAGGGGAAAACAAGAGAAACACTCAACCAACGATAATATGATCACACATGTGCTAGATCCAAGGAACACAAAGATATACATGATCCAATTCCAACAAAGGATGATACAAGTGGCGGTAGTTCATCTCCAACAAGAGGTCTTGAATCCTTGAGGGGTCTTCCCGTAAAGGGGTCTTGAATCCATGGTGGATCTTCTCCGAAGAGGACGTGGTCTCTCACGAGGAGGAGATCCGTATGGATGAGCAAAGCTCTATCTCAAATGAGCTTATCCTTTGCTAACCCTAACTAGGAGGAGGTGGGGGACTATATATAGTGCTAGCCCACGAATGGGTAAGTGAGAGGGGGATACATGGGCCCTTGGCCCGTTCTCTGCGCACAGGCAGGTGCCGGATGTCCGGGCTGGGGGCCGGATGTCCGGCGGCTCAAGAAGAGCCGGATGTACGGGCTTCGGCCGGATGTCCGGGCTGGAGTGGCCGATTCTTCTGCTCTCTGGATGGCGTGCGCCGGATTTCTGGGCAGGCGCCGGATGTCCGGCCCATCGCGGGGCGCCGGATGTCCGACCGCTATAGAGTCGCGTGGCTTCTATCTCTCTCTAGTCTTCTTCTGGTTGGTGGCGCTGGATGTCCGGGCTCCAGCCGGATGTCCAGCCGCTGTAGCTGCTGACACTTCTTCCTTCTCCTTCCTTTGCTTCCATGCACACTTGGCCTTGGTCCTTGGGTTCTCCATGGTCTCCTCGGGTGTACCTGAGTATGCACACGGTCCGCGCTTGAAGTAGGAACCATGTCTCACGCGAATGGAAAGGGGAAGCATTTAGGAACGGGCTCACCTTGTGTCCAATGGCGCATAGTCGAGGTCTCATCTTATGTATCCTTGGGGCTTGGGGAGTAGTTGGAGTGTACATGGGGATGAACGTGGGATGCTCCGCATCATCTCTCCCCCGTTGGGAAAGATCCGACCTCGGATCGTGATCCTCATCACCATGGAAACGGTTGTCATGGACGAACTTGTAGTTGGATGGAGTAGAAGGCATGACGCAATCCAAGTACTCCAATGTGTCTCCGGTATGTGGTACATGCAAAATGAGCAAACACAAGCGACACTCAGAAATACAATGGTTAGCACACATAAAGTGTCCATCAAGTAAGTATGAGTCCGTGCGGCAAGATTGTTCATAGCAAAGCGCATGAAGCTTATCAAGATGATATAGAATGATATGCAAAGCATTCATGGGATAATTAGCATGGTGCACAAAGCGAAAAATTCTACCATTGTACAAATGATGTCATAGAGAGACGGTTTACCAAGAGCATGAACATGGTAAATGGTGCTCAATGTGATTATGTTGTCATGCAATTGATGATGGGCAATATGATCATGATGTATGAATATGCCAGCAAGGAAGATCACAACAAATTTGCTAAGCAAATGCACAAGCTCATATATCATGAATGACATGGAAATAGATGTAACAAGACAAGCATAATGTGAGTCAATCCATGCATGGGGTGCAACTTGTGGTGAGTATGATATGTCCATCGAGCATGACATGTATGAGCACAATCAACAAATATGGAGGTGTTGGTGTACCAAAGGTCGATGTCGAGGCATGAGTGGACTTCCGAAGGTGCATCCAATAAGTGCGAGCGCTCCTCAATGTGAAGGTCCATGTAGCCAATCTCCAATGTCGCTCCTACGTTCACGAGATGTATCATGTAGACAACAAGAAGGAAACAACAATGAAAGAGTGATCCATCCAATATGCGTATTTGAGGATGGCTCAAAGAGAATGAGTTCACCTTTATGAGAATGTCGAAAATGTTGTTGTCGCACATCATGTAGACCTTTGCATGACCAATATGGCTCATGATGGTACCGCCTTGTGAATCCTTCAAAATGAAAGAACATGACAAACACTCCGAAAAACAAATGAGGTTAGCGGAAGTGCAAAACCTATCATGCGTGTGGTAAGATACCAAACAAGTGTATGCATCATGCTCATCATAAGTAAGTACAAGGGAGCATTTCATAGTATGGAGGCATATGATGCGGGAACAACCAAATACAAGAGGCTCAATCAAACAAGCATGCATCACAAGTAAAGTGTCAAAGTTTCCAAGATCAATAGCATAGTATGGTTGCACTCAATACAAGTGGATATGAAGGAGGAAACTAATGGACACAAGAGACAATGATCAAGATATATCATGTGAGAGGCATGAACATATATGTCATCAACCCAAGAAAGCGAGTAAGAGTGGAACATGGGTGATGCAACCAAGCAGGCAATCATAGCAATCAAGTCAAGCAAGCTAGTAGTGTGAAGATGCAACATACTAGGAGGAATCATGGCAAGCATGTCATTGGTGCAAATAGTGTGCATGAATAACTCACATGTTATAGCACAAGCATGAAAGCAAGATATGAGGAAAGTAGGTTCATGGTGTTGGCAACAAGTCCTATGTAAATAGAAATATAACATCATGACTCTCCCAACACAAGAATCAACAATAGCATGAGGCACATGATAAACATGGCAAAAGCAACAAGGATCTCCACCAAGCATGCAAATACACATAGGAATATCATAATGATGCATCATGGGTAAATGCAAGCAAGGGTCACAATTGCATGGCAAATTCATGTAAAGAGGCCTAACATGCAAAGTGAACACGATAGTATGGGCATAAGGTGACAAGTGGTAGATAGCCCATAGCCGTGTGAGAGCCAAGTAAATAGATGCGCATAGTCCTTGCGCAAAGGGAACGGTGGTAAGGATAGTCCACGGGATCCCAAGTCATCGTTGCTCTCAAGAGCTCATTTCGTCAACTCTTGGGATTGAGAGGTTGACGAGTATATGTGAGTACCTACACAAAACAAAGGCAAAAGAAAAATTGTGTGTGTGGTATATGTACACATCATCCATCATGATGCGCATGCTCATGTGTCGGTTAGCACAAAATATCAAATGCTCAAACAAATGAGATGCGTGATATTGAAACATGTCATCCATCATGAGAGGTTTGTTATTATGTATAGCATAATGGAGACTCAAATTGTGTAATGCATCACGAGCAATATCTAGAGCATTGTTATTCATGGAATGCATATGGTGTACACTATCATGGGAATCATGCAAAGTATGAAATGCATCAAGATATCCTAATATGTATGAAGAAACTATGGGGGTCTCCTCATGAGTATTAATGGAAACATCACATGGAGAATATTGACAACATCCAAAAAAATGCATATTCGAAACAATGTGATCATGGCATGTCATAGTATAGGAATTGCACAAATCATGTAAAGGAAGCATGGCAATATCATCGCAACAGAAGCAAAATCTAATGACCATCATCTCGTCATCTATGCCATAAGTGCAAATGGGATTGATTTTAATGGGGCATGCATAGTTACTATGTTGAGATTGAAATGATGCAATATGGGAGATCTCACTCATAGCATATGACAAGTTCAATGGGTTGTCAAACATGATGTGACCAAAAGAATTTTCGCATGATATCCTATGAAGCATAGCATCACAACTAGTCAACTCAACATGCTCATCATCATATTCATCATAAATAGGTAAGTCAAGACATGAAGAAGTCTCACTAGCATGAAGCATGTCAATAGGTGTGTCAACATCATGGGAGCAATCGATGTCAAGATAGTCCACTAGTGGGACAAGAGAAGCACCATCACCTATGTTACCTTTGGAGCATCGCTCATGTGTTGTAGGTGAGGTGTCGAAGATCCACTCGTTGTCATCTTAGTCTTGATGGAACCATGTGGGGGGTGTATCATCGTCCACCATGGCCATCGGTTTTCCTATTGGAGGGATGGACTCGTCGAGTATAGGCATGTCGTCATGTAGGAGACCTAGCACCAAAGAATAAAACAAACTAGGAGTAGAGGTTAAGTCGTTAGAAATCATAGTGGCCTCACATGCCGTGTCAACTACCTCACTCACTAAGTGTTGTGGCTCACTCACTACCTCAGAGATGCTCTCACTCATATGGTTGGTGCAATCACTCAAATGGCGCTCAACCTCACATAGGATGTGTGGCATGCTCTCATGTGTCACACTCATCCTCTCATAGGAAATGCTCTCAATGTCACGTATGGTGGAGTCACTCATGTCATCATGTGGTGGTGGCTCTCCTCACATGGCACTTGGGGCATCTCGACATATGTGGGTGTCGGAGAGATGTAGGTGCAAATGTCTCCATGCACGGTCGCGTAGCTTGACTCGGAGTATGAGTCCAATATGTGCGTCGTCTCCATGTTGTAGAAGAGGTTCGCGCTCGTCGCCGTGGTCGAAGGGGATGGCCCTTGCTCGACCTTCTTGTCACCGTCTTGGTGTTGGAGGCCCATATGATGTGGCACCTCATAGCTCGTCTCCATGACCGCAGGGAGTTTCCCATGCTTGACCATCTTCCTTGAGGGGCTTCCGAAGATGGAATTGTCGCCCTCGCTCGTAGGTAGTCGCCTTGGACTTGATGAAGTCGATGTAGGCGTACACGTGGGAAGTAGGCGAAGATGTCGTACGTCCAAAGGCGAAGATGCCTTCATAGCACTTGGCGAAGATGCCAAAGTGGTTGTTGTAGCTGTAGCGCCGTCCTGGTGGTGGTCGTCTCGCGGTCTTCTCTTTTGCTCATGAAGCTTCGACTTGGCGTGAAGTAGGGCTTGTTGGGACTTGTACATTTGTGCTTGTGGAGCATCTTCATGATGATGGTGTCGTTGTCGTGCTTGAGCTCATAGTAGATGTCGTTCATCGTCGTCGTGCACATATTGTTTGGAGGTGACTTGCCCTTCATGATGACGTTGATCACGATTGTGACGGTGGTCATCACGAAGATGTGGACGTGGACGAATTGCGCTTGCATTGTTTTCTTGCTCCGAAGACTTGTGGCTTGAATGTCGCCTCCTTGAAGATGACGAAGGGGAAGAAGACTTGATCAAGGCTGTAATCTCCTCCATCCTTGCATCTTGCTCCTCTTTATGTGCGGAAAGCTTCTTGTCAATGTAGTCCCTTTTCCTTGCTTCGAAGTGACGAATGTCGATGGAGATGTTCTCGATGCGCTCTTGCAATCTTGATTGTGCGCCTTGCATTTGTCATTGTAGATCGAAGATGGACGCTTTGGAGATGTAGTTGTTCACACCATTGTTGTTTTCGTAGACCGGAGAGGAAATGCCTGGCTATCCATCACAAGACTCGAGCAAATATGAGTGGGAGAAAGAGAAGAACTATACCAAATGTACCTTGACCAATGTTGAAGATGGATCAATGATCACTCAAATGTGTAACAAGGAAATATCACATTTGGTACCAATTCTTGTCGGTTCTCACACCTACACAAGTAAAGCTTATGGTGGAGCTCGATGAGGATAGTGGCACAAAAAAAAATTATGCAAAATGTTAGCAAGAGTCAATAATGTTGAAAGAAATTCACAAATTCGCAAGCGAAACAAGTAGACCAATAGCAATATGGATGGCACACGGAAACACACACACGGATAGATAGATGGGGTCATGCAACCAAGGAATGAGCACAAAATGTGGAATCCACGGAAAACGCTCGTGTTGCACAACTCAAGAGAGACGCTAGCACGATTACTCAATAGGCGGATACGACACTTGTGCACAACCTATAAGATGAAAAATGGATAAACTTTCTATCCCAAGTATGCTATGTATGTATGGTTCCCGGTGTTTCTCTCAAGATGATCCAAGATGATCGGATATGACAATCTTATATGCAATGTGGTATGATGCTATGGCACTTGCTTACAAGCTCTTTGCTCTTTTTCTTTGCTTAAAAGCTTTGTTTCTTTTTTTTGTATGGCCACTTTGCACAATGCACAAACCGAGATAGCAATTGTGTATATGCGGGAACAAACTTGTGACACAAGATATGATAGCAATGTATGCACCACGATGATATGGTATGTATGCTATGGGAAGTATGATCACTAATGTGCACAGGTTACGTTGCCGGCAATACTCAAATGGCTAGTCTCGATAGGCAAGTAACACAAAATGGGCTAGGGGTTATCAATGCAATGGCAAGGGGAATATACAATGGAGGGATACCACAATACCAAGATGATATGGAGGTTACCGTCGAAGGTTTCTCGTATGTTCGCCATGGACGGATGATGGTGAAGTGGTCAAAGTCGATGACGACCTCGAGGTGAGGATGAGTGGCGGTGTTCTTGATGTAGAAACCAAGATGATGGAGACTCGTCCCTAAGAAGACAAAACACCTTAGGAAACGGAAAAACCGCGAACTCAAAATATCAAACATCAAATGTCAAAATGGTGGTAGCGGAAAGCGGTGGTGGTTTGCACTTGGCAATGGGGAAGTGGAATGATGGGCTATACACATGTCGGAGTTGAAGTTGCCGTCCCTAAGTAGCCTAAACACCTTAGGAGACACAAGCCACAACTCAAACAAACTTGGGTTAAGTTGGGGTGGAAATGTATGGTGGGCACGTCTATGCAGAAGTGGTGGTGGTGGTTGATCAAGAAGCAATCATCCCTAAGTAGCCGAAACACCTTAGGAGACTCGAATCACTACTCAAACAACCTCAAATGCAATGGGGTGCAATATGGGTTAGGTTGCGGAAGTCGGTTGATGCGGAGCATCCTACGAACATCACCATGTCAAGAGTCCATTTGGCAAGTGACACGTGCGACTTCTACTTCACATACACAAAGGTGAATCATCTCCTTTACACGTGCTCACTTGACACTCTCGAGGATGGTATACTACTTGACACTCCTTCCGTGTGCATGCATTGGTATTGTCGGAACATCACGGATGTCGAGGAGGAGTGCGAGCGCAAGTGTGCGTCTACACCATCCGCGAGGGAAGCATGGAAGAGAATACGGAAGAAAGGAGAAGAAGACGGAGCAGCGGCTGAAGCTAGCCCGGATGTCCGGACCGCCATCCGGATTATCCAGACCCAGCCGGATCATCCTGGTCCCCCTCCGGATCATCCGGATAACCACACTGAGGATACCCGAGGTTTCTCCTGAAGCCGGATCATCTGGGCCCCCTCCCGGATCGTCCGGACAACGCCGGATC
Source organism: Triticum aestivum (assembly GCF_018294505.1). Lineage (NCBI taxonomy): Eukaryota > Viridiplantae > Streptophyta > Magnoliopsida > Poales > Poaceae > Triticum > Triticum aestivum. The sequence continues at coordinate 351,499,819 of NC_057801.1, forward strand.
ATCCGGACCCCCATCCGGATCATCCGGGCCTTGCCTGCGTGCAATGTTTTGGGCCGAGGCCCATGTACCCATTCGCCCCCTCACTTACCCCTTCGCCCACTAGACTATAAATAGACCTCCTCCACCTCCTTTCTAGGAAAAGAAAAAGTGATAGCTCATTCTTAGGTGAGCTTTGCTCCTACGTCTACTCTTGAGAGAGATAGACTACCACTCCCATGGAGTTCAAGACCTCCATGTGAGAAGATCCCAAGGGATTCAAGCCCCCCTCGTGGGAAGATCCGTCTAGGATAGCATCAAGACATCCTCATGGAGATGAACTCTACCTTGTATCTTTCCTTTTGTTGTTCATGTACCCTGTGGATCTTGTGTGTTTGATTGTCTAGTGGATGTGTGATTGGACTTGTTCTTGAGTGTTGCCCCTTGTGATTTCTCTCGTTCTTCCCCGTGTTCTTCGTGTTCCTCGTAGGGATCCACTCCAATCATGAAAGATCGGGCCGCTAGGGTTCTACCCTCCATCATCTTGGTATCATGAGCCACGTTGATCACGTTTTTGGAGCCCCTACCCTTTGTTTTCTAGCTTGATTTTGTTGATTTCGTCCTAAATACGAAAACCCCCACCAAAAATAGCCTCCAAATTTTTTTGTGATTTGTTGGTTTTGATGATGTTTTGTTGATTTTGATTCGTGGATTTGCTTGGTTTCAAGTGGATCTAGCACTCTCCCCGAGTTTCCCCACCTTCCATCCACAAAATCCATCAAATTTTGCCCCAAAAATCATCCATTTCCGCCAAAAATTCGTCCCCGGGAGAAAATCCCGAGCAGTTTGACCTGCCCGGATCATCCGGACCTTCTCCCGGATCATCCGGACACCTCCCGGATCACCTGGGCCCTCTCCCGGACGTCCGGATAACCCTCGCACCCGAATACCCGAACCGGAGCTGACGAACCCAGATCATTCGGAAGTACTCCCGGAGCATCCGGACCAAGCCCGGATCATCCGGACCTCCTCCTGGATGTCCGGCTAACCCTGACACTGACTCGGCTGAAATCTTGTTTCGGCCACAACTTATTCATCCGGAGTCCGTTTTTGACGTTCTTTAGCTCGTTTTGAAGCTATTGACATCCCCATCCCACAAAAATATCACCAACATCATTTGACTCCACCATATTTTGTGAATTTTGGCATCTTTGCCTAGGGCTTCCACCACATCATCCGCATTACCACCACCGACTTCCGCAACCTAACCCATTATGTTCACCAAAGCATTAGTGGTTGCTTGAGTAGGGATTTGAGTCTCCTAAGGTGTTTCGGCTACTTAGGGACGGTTGTTTCTTCATCACGCACCACCACCACTTCCGCATAACCTTGCCCACCATACACTTCCACCAACCCAACCTAACCCAATTTTGTTTGAGCTTGTTTGAGTTGTGGCTTCTGTCTCCTATGGTGTTTCGGCTACTTAGGGACGATAACTTCAACTTCAACTTCGACTCGCATAACCCATCACTCCACTTCCGCATTGCCAAGTGCAAACCACCTCCGCTCTCCGCTACCACCATTTGACATTTGACTTTGGAGATTTTGAGTTTGCGGTTTTTCCGTTTCCTAGGGTGTTTCGGCTAACTAGGAATGGGTCAACATTGGCAACACCGCCTCTCATCGTCGCCAAGGATGGTAACCTCGATGACACCATTGTATATTCCCCTTGCCATTGCATTGATAACCCCTAGCCCATTTTGCTTTACTTGACTATCGAGACTAGCCATTGAGTATTGCCGGCAATGTTACTTGTGCACATTAGTGATCCGTACCTTCCATTGCATACGTATCATATCATATTGGTATCATCATATCATATCTTGTGTCACAAGTTTGTTCCCGCATATATACAATTGCTATCTTGGTTTGTGCATTGTGCAAAAGTGGTCATACAAAAAAAAGAAATAATGGTTTTAAGGAAAAGAAAGAGAGCAAAGAAGCTTGTAAGCAAGTGCCATAGCATCATACCACATTGCATATAAGATTGTCATATCCGATCATCTTGGATCATCTTGAGAGAAACACCAGGAACCATACATAATAGCATACTTGGGATAGATAGTTTATCCATTTTGCATCTTATAGGTTGTGCACAAGTGTCATATCCGCCTATTGAGCAATTGTGCTAGCGTCTCTCTTGAGTTGTGCAACACGAACGTTTTCCGTGGATTCCACATTTTGTGCTCATTCCTTGGTTGCACGACCCCATTTATCTATCTGTGTGTGTGTTTCCATGTGCCATATTGCTATTGGTCTACTTGTTTCGCTTGCAAATTTGTGAATGTCTTTCAACATTATTGACTCTTGCTAACATTTCGCATCAAATTTTTGTGCCACTATCCTCACCGAGCTCCACCATAAGCTTTACTTGATAGGTGTGAGTGAACAAGTCCGGTACCAATTCCACTATTCTTTCATCTCACATTGAGTGAAACGGGATACATCCTCAACTTTGGGAACAGGTAACTTGGTATTGTTTATCTCATTTCCTACTCACCTCTACTCGAGTCTTGTGATGGATAGGCAAGGCATTTCACCTTCGGTGTACAACAACGACGAGTTCGATGCCACGAACAACAACTTCGATGCCAAGATGCAAGCTCAAATGGAGGAGATCAAAGCCCTCATCAAGTCCTACAAGCGATCTTCCTCATCTTCGAGAAGACGCTCAAGAGCACATGCTTCCGAGGTACCATCTCCGGCAACATCACATCGGCATCGACACCATCACCAAAAAGAACGTGAAGGTCAAGAGCTCAACACCAACAACCGCTCAAAGACTTCACCATCTCCCTTGGCATCTTCGCCATGCGACTTCATGGCATCTTCGCCTACGGACATACGACATCTTCACCAACAAGCACCCCAAGACTACGCTCAAGCGAAGCTCCCCAAGCTCAAGTCCGCGACTTCCACGAGCTACTACGACCTCAACATCGACCATGCAATTCCTTTCTATGGGACTCAAGAACCCGAGGAGTACCTCGAGTGGGAGCGTTTGATGGACGACTACCTCAAGCTACATCAAGTCCCTTCCGAAGATCAAGTGAAGTGCACCACAAGAAACTTCCACGACTACGCCTCGACATGGTGGCTTCACACACCTTCGGAGTACTACGACATGAGTTGGCCCAAGACAAAGAGAGCTTTGCGGCGAGAGTTCATGCCTCCAACCTACACGGAACAACTTCGACGCCAATTGGAGAACACCATCCAAGGATCCAAGTCCATCTGCAAGTACTTCAAGGAGATGAAGATTGCCTTGCGACGAGCCGGCGTGGACGACCCCATTTCGATGAAGTTCCACTTCATGATGGGATTGAACAACGACATCTCCAAGACTATCTTCCTCGAGAACTACAAGTCCCTCCACAACTACTACATTGGTGCTCTCAAGGCGGAACAAGAACTCATGAAGGCCAAGGCTTCTCCACCCCAAGCACACTTCGCAGCGACCAAGCTCTACGATTACGAGCATGAGGATAGTACCACCAAGATGTCCAAGCCCGACGAGCTCCAAGACAATGCTCCCAAGTTTGACTTCACCGCCATCCCTCTTTGTGGCATTGATGATGCCGAGTCTACCACAACTCTTTTTCAAGACGGTGCGGCGACGAGTATTGAGGGAGTCCTGGATTAGGGGGTGTCCGGATAGCCGAACTATCATCATCGGCCGGACTCCAAGACTATGAAGATACAAGATTGAAGACTTCGTCCCGTGTCCGGATGGGACTTTCCTTGGCATGGAAGGCAAGCTTGGCGATACGGATATGTAGATCTCCTACCATTGTAACCGACTCTGTGTAACCCTAGCCCTCTCCGGTGTCTATATAAACCGGATGGCTGTAGTCCATAGGACAAACAACAATCATACCATAGGCTAGCTTCTAGGGTTTAGCCTCCTTGATCTCGTGGTAGATTTACTCTTGTAATACCCACATCATCAATATCAATCAAGCAGGACGTAGGGTTTTACCTCCATCAAGAGGGCCCGAACCTGGGTAAAACATCGTGTCCCTTGTCTCCTGTTACCATCCGCCTAGACGCACAGTTCGGGACCCCCTACCCGAGATTCGCCGGTTTTGACACCGACATTGGTGCTTTCATTGAGAGTTCCTCTGTGCTGTCGCAATCAGGAGGGATGCCTTTTCCCGTCTTTAAAGACGGTGCCGTCGTCAAGGGAGATTTGGCCACCGGCCAAACTATCCGGCTAGGCGGTTTTCTTATGACCGCCTGTTCGGCCACTGCTCCGACAATGACCTCTCAGGTCATCAAAAGCGATCTTCACGTCAACTCAGAATTCGCCGAGCAGCTAGACCCGATGGAGCTCTCCTCCGTAAATGAGCTCTTGGATCGCATCGCCACCCTGAGAGTCGCCACAGACTACGATCAGATTGGGCTTAAAACCGATCAGAGAGATATTAACTCTCCCCGGGCTACCCACCACGTTGTCGTGGTAGAAGAACAACGCGGCGACTCTTCTTCTATATTGAAGACCATTTATGTCCGGATTCCCGATCCCTCCATGCCGGATTCCCGCGGAGGGACGGACGTCAATCAAGTACTGAACCTAAAGTCAGGCATCGGACCAGATTTGTTGGACAACATCCAGCAATCCAAGCTTCCAAATCCGGAAACTTCTCGGCCTTTGAGCCTCAGATGGGGCGAGGTTCCGAATTTAATTCCGCCCACCCACCCAAACATAAGCGATCTATCTCACATACGGCAAGAGCCCGATGAAACAGTACATCATTACTGGGCCGGATTCCTCCTGGTTATGGATAGGATAAAGGACTGCCGAGAGGAAAGCGCAATCTCAATTTTCTACAATAGTTGCACGGACAAGGGAATCATGAACGCCATAAGTCGTCGCGAACTTACACGCTTCGCCGACCTAGCGACCATAGTACAAAAAACCGTGCGATGGAGAGTGCCTGGAAAACCGAAGCCAGGTTTTGGGACAATCCGGCCCTGAACACAACCCTAGTTCAAAATAAAAGGGTGCGTCATACTCAAGGACCTGGGTTAAAAACCAAAAAGCAAAAAACCCCTAAAGGGCACGGAACAGTACTGGAGGGATGGCTCAACGACCCCTGTAAAACCCATAGTACAGAAGGCGCCACTCCAACACATAGCCTTCGAGCATGTTGGATACTACGGCAGGTGGCCAAAAGTGGCGAAGGCTTTCTAGCCCCGGGTAACCAGCCCAACAGTACCAGTACGGTATTAACAGTCTTCGAGACTTTCGCATCAAATAACATGCGGAAACGAACAATCCGCAGCCTCGCCGAAGTCTACCAAGTAGCAACAACAAATCCATGGAGCGACACGGCTATCACCTTCAATGCCAGCGACGAACCTAAATTCCGAAGAGCCCAAGCACCAGCCGCATTGGTCCTCAGTCCGATAGTGGACGGCTTTCGTCTTACCAAGGTACTCATGGATGGCGGCAGCGGATTAAACCTCATCTATGAGGAAACCCTCCAAAAATGGAAATTGACTGGAGCCACATTGAGCGAAGCAGCACAACCTTTAGAGGAATAATCCCTAGTCGGGAAGTACGCTACACAGGAAAAATCACACTAGATGTAGTGTTCGGCTCGCCGGACAATTACTGGTCTGAGGAAGTCATGTTCCAAGTGGCCCCGTTCGGCAGCGGATATCACGCCTTGTTAGGGTGAGAGGCATTCACAACCTTCCAAGCTATACCCCATTACGGGTACATGAAGCTTAAAATGCCCGTGCCCAATGGAATCATCACTCTTGTCAGTGATCCAGATATAGCACTCCGCGCTGAAAATAAGACAGCCGCACTGGCCCTAGAGGCATTATCCGAAGCCCTAGCGGCAGAGGAACTCATTGCTCTACGCTCCATGGTGAATAGGGACGATGTGATACTCGATAAGAGGTCTAATTCCACCTCTTTTAAACCAGCAGATGAAATAGTCAAATTGCAGGTCCATCCAATGGACCCCACAAAGACGGCCTCCATTGAGGCACAATTAAACCCTGATGTAGAAGCCGCACAACGAGAATTCCTTCGGGAAAATTGGGACATTTTTGCCTGGCACCCTTCAGATATGCCAGGAATCCCACGCAGGCTGGCAGAACACAGCTTAAATATCCTAAAAGGATTCAAGCCAGTCAAACAGGCTCTTCGGCGATTTTCCGAACCCAAAAGACAGGCAATGGGAGAGGAGCTAGCCAAACTCCTAGAAGTCGGATTCATCAGAGATATAAAACATCCGGACTGGCTAGCAAACCTGGTAATGGTACCAAAAAAGGACAAATCCTGGCGCCTTTGTGTCAATTTCAAAGACCTTAACAAGGCATGTCCAAAGGATCCTTTCCCCCTCCCCCGCATCGACCAAATCATCGATGCTACCGCAGGGCACGATTCATTGTGCTTCCTCGAAGCATACTCCGGATACCATCAAATCAAGATGGCGGAAAAAGACCAGGCTGCAACGGCATTCATTACTCCATACGGACCATTCTGCTTCAACACAATGCCCTTCGGACTCAAAAACGCCGGCGCAACATATCAGTGCATGATTTAGACATGTCTGGCTACCCAGATAGGCAAAACAGTGGAGGCATACGTAGATGATGTGGTCATTAAGACCAAACACATCGAAACCCTAGTAGACGATTTGAGGCTTACATTCGACAACCTCCAAGCATACGACATTAAGCTCAACCCGGAAAAATGTGTTTCCGGCGTACCAGCCGGAAAGCTCTTGGGCTTCATTGTATCTGGTAGAGGAATTGAAGCAAACCCAGCCAAGATCCGAGCTCTGTCACAATTGGATATCCCAAAAGACCTCAAACAAATACAAAAACTAACTGGATGCGTGGCGGCTCTAAGCCGCTTCATCTCCCATTTGGGAGAAAAGGCACTGGCCCTCTATCGCCTCCTCCGGCGCACCGAACACTTTGAATGGACGGATGCTGCCACGGCCGGACTCGAAGAAATTAAGGCCATATTGGCAACAAATCCGGTCCTGGCCGCGCCCAACCTGGGTGAACCTATGTTATTATATATCGCGGCAACACATCAAGTTGTCAGCGCCGTACTCGTCGTCGAACGAGCAACAGAAGGGCACAAATTCCCTCTTCAAAAACTAGTGTACTACGTATCCACTGTCTTAACTCCATGCAAGTCCCAGTACCCATATTATCAAAAGATAGCGTATGCGGTGTTCATGGCATCCCGGAAGCTGCGACACTACTTTCAAGAGTGTTCCATAACGGTGGCCTCCGAAGTACCTCTCAATGATATTATAAACAATTGCGACGCGACGGGCAGGATTGCAAAATGGGCCATTGAGCTCCTACCATTTGACATAACCTACAAACCACGGCGAGCTATAAAGTCGCAAGTGTTGGCTGACTTCATCGCCGAATGGACCGAAGCCGAACTCCCTAAAGAGTACGGCGCATACTCCAATTGGATCATGCATTTCGACGGCTCCAAAATGTTGGTTGGCTTGGGGGCTGGCGTCGTCTTGACGTCCCCAACTGGAGACACAGTCCAATATGTACTTCAAATAATGTACACGGACTCCAACAACGCAGCCGAATACGAGGCCCTTCTACATGGTCTCCGGATGGCAATCTCCATGGGTATTCAACGCCTAGAGGTGCGCAAGGATTCAAACCTTGCAATATCCCAAGTAAATGGAGACTTTGACGCCAAGGATCCGAAAATGGCAGCCTACCGTAACGCCGTCCTAAAAATGTCAGCTCGGTTCGAAGGACTCGAATTCCACCATGTAGCCCGGGATAATAACTAGGCAGCAGACGTGTTGGCATGCATCGGCGCAAAACGCGATGCCGTCCCTCCAAACATCTTCCTGGAGCGGCTCTTTAAGCCATCCGTATTATGGGAAGAGGAGTCCGGAAATAACAACCCGGAACCAACTGCACCACCCAACACGGAACATTCTGACACAATCGGTGGCTCAACCAATGAAATAACACCTTCAGCCCACGAAAGAATGGCAGTAATTGCCCCGTGGACAGAACCATTCCTAGCCTACTTAATCAGACAGGAACTTCCCGAAGACCAAAATGAGGCCCGCTGCATAGTTCGGCGATCTAAAGCCTACAAGGTCCATGAGGGAGAACTTTATAAGAAAAGCACAACCGGAGTCCTTCAAAGGTGTATCTCCGAAGAGGAAGGGCGAAATCTCCTGGCTGAAATTCACGTCGGACTCGGCGGGCACCACGCCGCAGCCCGGGCCCTTGTAGGCAAGGCCTTCCGTACAGGATTTTATTGGCCGATAGCCCGGGCAGATGCTCAGGACTTAGTCCAACGATGCGTCGGTTGCCAGCTCTTTGCTAATCAAAGCCACATGCCACCCACCGCCCTCAAAACTATACCCATCACTTGGCCGTTTGCGGTCTGGGGGCTTGACATGGTTGGACCCCTTAAAGGGGGAACCCACAAGCAAAAAATCTTATTGGTCATGGTGGACAAATTCACCAAATGGATAGAGGCCAAGCCGGTTAAAACGGCAGAATTCGGACCTGTGATAGACTTCATATCTGGGGTAGTACACCGTTTTGGCGTCCCCCACAGCATCATCACTGATAACGACACGAATTTCACGGCCGACGAGGTTAAACTCTGGTGCAAAAACATGGGCATCAAGCTCGACTACGCTTCAGTCTATCACCCTCAAACTAACGGTCAAGTGGAACGAGCAAATGGTCTAATCATGAGCAGCATTAAACCCAGATTAGTGCGGTCCCTCACGGAATCTAACACGCAATGGGTAGAGGAGCTCGACTCCGTACTCTGGGGGCTGCGGACCACGCCAAACCGCACTGCCGGATTCACACCATTTTTTATGGTATACGGCGCTGAGGCAGTTTTGCTCTGCGATATAATTCATGACTCACCTCGCGTGCGCATGTACGAAGAAAGAGAAGCCGAGTTGGATCGGCAGGACAGTTTGGACGCCTTAGAGGAGGAGCGCAACGGGGCAAAATCCCGTTCCGCATTCTATCAGCAGCGGGCTCGAAGATATCAAAGCAGAGAAGTACGGGCCAAAACTTACAATGTTGGCGAGCTAGTTCTACGCCTGCCGGACAAGAAAAAGGACAAACTTAAGCCCAAATGGGAAGGTCCCTTCATCATCGACCAAGTCCTCACCGGCGGTGCATACCGTCTACGCAACGCATCTAACAACCGACTCGAGCCAAACGCATGGAACGCAGCCCGTCTCCGAAGATTCTATGCCTAGCGCCGGACTCAGAGTTCGTCTCCTTCTTCCGTCCACCTTTCATATTTTTTCGATGTCTTTGTTTTCCCTCCTTTTTCCTCCCTCTTTCAGTACAAGCCTCTTGAGGGCTAATCTGCGCTTTGTTCGCACTCACTTGATGTGCTACTCGCACTCGTTATACCTGGGGGCTTCTTTAACAGAAGCTTATTTATATGGGTTTCATGCCCAACACATGTGTCATACTTCCGCATGTACCCCTACGTCCCCGATTGTTATATGCATCGATATGACTTAAGTTTTGGCCAAGCTGGGTTGCCTGGCTCCTGTGCTTACCCCTACGTCCCCGATTGTTCGGCTAGGAGGTAAAGGGAGCACCTCTGCGATTGTTACTGCCGGGTCAGCCGGATGTGTACCTCAGACTGGGTGAAGCCGAAGGCTAGCATTCTTAAGGGAATATTCGGTCGGTGACCTGAAAGATGATTTATTACTTATTTATTTATCTGCCCCCAGATGCTTTTTCTGCTCTTTTCGCAGTCTGGACATGCACTTTAGGGCATGCCTCCCAGGGAAAGGAACCCCTAACGAAACTATTCTCCCTGGAAGATGTTTCTTACTAACCATGTAATATAACATAGCTAGTTGGGCACTTGTATGATAAAGCACTTATGACCCCTACGCCTTGCCTCCATGCATGCCCCGGTTTTTGTATAACCGTAAGGGTATTCGGACACACTCCGGACTGTTGGGTCCCGAGGTTGAAGCGAAAAGGTCCGCAAAGACAAACGATCTACAATCCGGCTAGAAGGCATTTTACATGTCATTTTAAAATTACATCATCAAACTGACTGATTGTACTCCTCTTCAATCCCATCTAACAGGCTGTCTAATTTACAATCCCGTTGGGAATATTTCGCGGCCAACTCTACTTGGCCGTACATCAGGCTCACAGGGATCTCCTTCCCATTGGGCCCCACAGGTCCGACCTCGGCCATGTGGTTTGGATCAGCCTTCGTGTACCGCGTCTTCACCATGGCCTAGGCCTCCCTGGCGCCTTGATGGTAGGCCGACATCTTCCACAGACGGAAGCGCTGCCGTACTCCCTAAAGCTTCTCAGCAAGCCCTCCAAGACCCTCGGGTAGGGAGACGGAAGGCCATAAGGCCTGAACGACCCTGCTCATCGCCTGCCGAACACGTTCGTGCAGTTGCAGCAGCTCGGGAAGAGGGTCTCCCGTGGAACCAGGCATCTCCTCCGCCGAACGACCCGTGAGCACACCTACAGACACATTTCTGTCAATCAACTTCCTCGCCGAACTATTCTTTTCAAAAGAGTTTACTCAAGCACTTACTGTAAATGCCGCGACGAAGCCGCCGATTCTCCTCTACGGAGTTAGACAGCTAGACCCGAACATATTTTAGTTCTTCGCCCATCTGGGTGTTGGCATCTTGGAGTTTGTTCCTCTCCTGTTGCACCCTCATAAGCACCTTCTCGCCGGCCTTCAGCTGGCGCAGCAGATGTTGCTTGTCCGGATCTAGTCCGGCACCCTCTGCAATATTATTGTAAGACTATACACACACGCCGCACTTCATAAACTACTTCTCTTTTTGAAATATGAATTACCAGAGGGGTCTCTGTGGCTCCCCCGGCAGCGGCTAGTGCGGCCTCAAGTTGGGCCTTGCATTCTTGAAGCTCCTGGGACAGGTGGGTATTCTTCTCTGTAAGATCCTGCATAACAAATGATCCTTAAATCAGTTAGTTTAACTATTTTAAGTCTCGGGGGCTACTGGCATATATAACTATTAAAATTCCTCACCCGTATGTCTTTTACATACTGCTCCGTGGCTCTGGTTAAACCATCTTGAGCAGCACGGAGGTGCGCGTCTCCCGCATTAAAAGCATTCAATGCCTCTGGGGAGAAACACGCGTCACGAAGAACTGTCTAACGGCGCCTGTGATTCATGGCGCTCTCCACCTCAGACCTGGTGGCGGACAACCTGTCGGCATCCTCGTTGGAGGAGCATCCGGCTCGCGCCTTGTGCTCGCCTCCCCCTCCGGACCAGGCGTTGGAGCCTGGCTGGCGGAGGCTTGGTTGGCAACCTCTCCGGGCTCAGTCCGGCGAGCGCTCTTTCTCCTGGAAGAATCATGAGCATTAATATACCTCCCAGGAGTCTTTCTCTTAAAAGACAATGGTGCGCCATACCTTTGCGGCGACGTTTCGATTCGCGCCGCACTCCTCTTCCGCCTGCTGGGCCGCACTGACCCTAGTTGGTCAGTCGCCGCGGGCTCGGCTTCCCGCCGTAAAGGCACCTCCTGCGAAGCACCGTTGGTACACGATGGTCAGAAATAAGCATTAAAAAAGGAACGGTGTCAGGACTTCGGTCGTACTCACCTGGGAAGCCGGAGATAAACCGGGGTAGTCAGCCGTAATGGCGACTAGAGGATTGTCTATGCTGAGCTGGTGGAACACCCCGTCAATCAGTTCCACCATTATGTCCGGATCCTCTCCAGAGGCCGGATCAAGGGATCTTCCCGGATCCTCGGGTTGTGGAGTCGGGCTTTCTATGCCCTCCACATCCCGGGGCAGTTCCTGCGTCGAAATCATAAAGTAAGACACTTATCTTTGAAAGCACGGATCGGATATATAAACGTCCGCTTACCCAGCTCCGAGGGTTATTCATGGAGAATCCATTCAATGGACTCGTGCGGAGGAAGTCCTCCTTCTCCCCCTTGTACAAGCCGGACAGGATCTTCACCAGATCGGCGACCGATCCCGGCCCCTTGCGGCCATGACGGGTGGCGTCATTCTCCCCGTTGAAATCCCACATGCGGTGGCCCCTATATTGGAGCGGCTGCACCCCTCGCATAATGCATGTGGCCATGACTCCAATCATGGTTAATTCGGAATGGGCCAGTAACCGTATCCGGCCCATCAGATATTGGACGCTCCTATCATCTTCCCGTTGAGGGCTCCGCGGGCGCCAACTCAGGCGTTTCTTCAGAGGAGCGTTGCTAAACTCTGGGAGGCCGATCCGAACTGGATCCGGCTGCGGGGCGTCTTCCATATAGAACCACTCCGAAGGCCAGTCTTCGGACGCCTTCTTCGGGGTTCCGGATAGATATCCGGTCCCGGCGATGCGCCATATTTCGGCTCCGCCCACTTGATATATCGACCCCTCGTGAGAACGGGGTACGAGGCAAAACAGTCTCTTCCACAGCGCAAAATGGGGCTCGATGCCCAAGAACAGCTCGCAAAGAGCTACAAAGCCCGCGATGTGCAAAATGGAGGCAGGTGTGAGGTGGTGAAGTTGGAGTCCATAGAACTCCAGGAGCCCCCGGAGAAACGGATGTATGGGAAATCCGAGTCCCCTTATTAAGTAGGGGATGAAGCATACCCGCTCTCCTTTGGAGGGATTGGGGACACTCTCCGCCTGCTTCCCACCCTTGTAGGTGGCCAGTCCAGCTTGAACCGGAACCATAAAGGCTGGGGGAAGGTATCCCTCTGCTTGGAGCGTCACTAACTCGCTATGTGGGACTGAGCATCTCCTCCAATCTCCTGGCTGAGGACTGGGAGCGCGAGAAGAGGAGCCACGTCAACTGTCCATATTGGAATGGATTTTTTGTCAGATGCGCTTCGATGAGTACTTGCGGAAGGAGGATGGTGTGATTCGGATCTGGATCCTCGCCTTTCTTATAGGCGGCTTATTCGCGCAGCTAGGGGGGTAAAACGTAAAAATACCCTGGCTTTTCGCATTCATACAACACGTGGTAGAGGGCCATTATTGGACGTGGAAGCCAAGGAGAGCAACATTTATGAAGAAACCGGACACTATTCGGCAAACACATGGAACATGGAGGGGAACCCGCCTTGCAAACGCTGAAGACAATATACGCGCCGGACTCGTTGTCATTGAAGCCTGGTTTGGGGGCTACTGAGGGAGTCCTGGATTAGGGGGTGTCCGGATAGCCAAACTATCATCATCGGCCGGACTCCAAGACTATGAAGATACAAGATTGAAGACTTCGTCCCGTGTCCGGATGGGACTTTCCTTGGCATGGAAGGCAAGCTTGGCGATATGGATATGTAGATCTCCTACCATTGTAACCGACTCTGTGTAACCCAAGCCCTCTCCGGTGTCTATATAAACCGGATGGCTGTAGTCCATAGGACGAACAACAATCATACCATAGGCTAGCTTCTAGGGTTTAGCCTCCTTGATCTCGTGGTAGATCTACTCTTGTAATACCCACATCATCAATATCAATCAAGCAGGACGTAGGGTTTTACCTCCATCAAGAGGGCCCGAACCTGGGTAAAACATCGTGTCCCTTGTCTCCTGTTACCATCCGCCTAGACGCACAGTTCGGGACCCCCTACCCGAGATCCGCCGGTTTTGACACCGACAAGTATGACTACGGAGACCCTCAAGGACCAAGCTTTGGAGGCGAGTGACAAGGTGGCGAGCAAGGATGATGCTTCCATCTTTGGAGGCGAGAGTGATGATGTGCCATCTTCGGCCTTCATACACGGCGATGACGACGAGATGATCGAGCATGGGATTTTCCCTTTGGTCATGGAGGAGAGCGATGATGTGCCATCTTTGGCCTTCATCCACGGCGACGACGATGAGATGTTTGACCATGGGATTTTCACTTCGACCACGGCGACGTATGATGACTTGAGTGACTTGTGCCACCATATTGAGAGTGAGAGTGACTTCACCACTAGTCCCATATATGATGAGTTGCCCCAATTCCCATGTGAGGAGAGCCACAACCCCCACCACTTGAGTGAGATGAGTGACAACACCATATACGACTTTGAGTGCACCTATTTTGCGGGAGTGAGTGAATCACCACATAGAGAGAGTGTGATAGTTGATAGGTCTCGTGAGGTGACTTGCATTTCTAACAACTTGACCTCTACCTCTATTGTGTCTTCTCATTTGGTGTTAGGTCCCATTTATGATGACGCGCTGATCCTCGATGACTTCGTCCTCCCTTTGGACAAGGCGATGGCCATGGTGGAATATGATGCACCCCCCCCCCCCACATGGTTCCATCAAGATGAAGATGACCACCATTTGGTCTTTCCCACCTCACCTACACCACTTGAGAGGAATGACAAAGATAACATAGGTGACGGTGATGCTCTAGTCCTACTAGTGGACATTCTTGACATTGATTGCTTGCATGATGTTGATCCACCTAGTACCATGCTTCATGCTAGTATAATTTCACCATGCGATGATTTGCCCATTTATGATGAATACGATGATTCTCATGTGGAGTCTATTAGTTGTGATGCCATGTTACATAGGATTTCTTGTGACAATTCTTTAGGTCACATCATGTTTGATAATCCACTTGACTTGTGATTAGGACATGACTACCTTGGATACGACCAAAAATATTGCATACATGTATATTTGTGAGGTGATTTCTACAGCAAACTATGCAATAATTTATTTATGTCATCCAGGACAAATATACTTCACAAACTTTTGTGCCATGTATAATTGCAGGTGTATGGGACATTTGTACAATCCACATATGAAGATAAGGGAGAAAGAGGAATTTACTTGTTGTTCAAAAAGTTCTCTCATGTCACTTTTGGCCCAAGAGAAGATAGAGTCCAAGTCTCTCACGTTCTGGACTCAGATTCGGACTGCACAGACATACCTGACTCAAAACGTCAATAACTTTTTCATCCGGACTCCCACCTCCTTGGCCGCCACCCCTTGCTCCTATATAAGTAGATCCATCTAGTAGCTTTTCCCTTGGGATTTGTTTAGTTAAAAGTTAGCCACTGCAACTTCGTGTACTTCGTTTGTGTCCAACGACCAGACCAAGACCGCTTACGGATCCCCACCTTTATCAGTACTTCATATATATTCGCAATATTCAGATTGCTTTATCATGTTCTTGCTTGTTCTTCGATTGCTTGCAGGAATAGACCTTTGTGGTCAGGTTGATCGTGCTCCGTCATGGTCAATAACCTCTCGGAGTTGGTTTAGCGATTGCTAAGGCGCAACATCGTGCACGTTTGTAGTTGGATCGTCAAAGTCATCTCCACCAAATCGATAGTTATCATCTCATCGAAAGATCGGTACTCCTCCGCCTCTATCAAGTGGTATAAGAGCAATTTAAACAAGGTAACAACACTGTTCATGCTTACTACCAAGAGTTCAAATCTTATATGCATCAGTGTGACATAGAAGAATTTGAGGATGATACAATGAATAGATTTTTTGGTGGTTTGAACCATGATATTCAGGCAAGATTTCAGTATATTCCTCGTTGCATTATTGGTATGTATGTTCGCGCTTGTACCTTTGAGAGACAGATACAGGAGGATGCATTGGGTGACTACAAGAACTACTATTCCAGTTCATGCTCACCACTGCCGGTCGGTTCTTCCACCGTTGCACCTACTAGAGCAGCCCCACCTCGGATTGTGAGCGCGACATCACCTCAAGAGTATGGTACATTTTCAACGTCTGTACCTACATCAACTACGTCTTTGCGACAAGGTAACAGTAAAGGTATTGATGATACAACTTCACATGAGAATGATGCATGCCTAGTTAACTTGAATGCATCATGTGTTGAGTTACTGTTGATTTGAGCACACCACCTATTTTAGAAAATCTTGTTATTGTCATGAATGCGTCATGTGATCAAACAACTGAAATATCAACAATTTTGAGTGCACCCATTTAATTAACTGTCGATGCAAAAGAACCAATGTTAATCATTTTGATATGACCTCTAATCTTGTTGATGATTCTGTGTCGAATGACTCATTGCATGTTTGCTTATTTAAGCATGTTGTAGCATGTAAATTTGATGCAAGTAAGGTTTATTCACCAATGTTGGGATGGTTTAATGATGAACATTGTCAATCTTATGAAATGAATAAGAGCTTCACTTATATGTGCAAACTGAGTTGCAATATTTTCATGCCTTCTACTTCTTGTGATAATGTTTTGGCTTCAGATTTTATGAACTATGCAAGTTACTCATCTATTCATGTGTCATATGTGCAAAAATCAAGGGAAGTAAAAATGGATGACATATACATATACAACATGTACACCTTGTCTCTTTTGTTAGCCACATTTCAGATTAAGCAACGCCGAGGACGGCTTTGTTTTCAAGAAGGGGAGGATGATGAGAACATGACCACCTTGGATACGACCAAAAATATTGCATACATGTATATTTGTGAGGTGATTTCTAAAGCAAACTATGCAATAATTTATTTATGTCATCCAGGACAAAAATACTTCACAAACTTTTGTGGCATGTCTAATTGCAGGTGTATGAGATATTTGTACAATCCACATATGAAGATAAGGTAGAAATAGGAATTTACTTGCTGTTCAAAAAGTTCTCTCACGTCACTTTTGGCCCAAGAGAAGATAGAGTCCAAGTCTCTCACGTTCTGGACTCAGATTCGGACTGCACAGACATACCTGACTCAAAACGTCAATAACTTTTTCATCCGGACTCCAAATTGGGTGATTCATTTTTTGTTGGAAAATAGATTTCGTGCACTTTCCAACCCAATTGGATTCACCTTCAAATTCATCCGGAAACCACCCTCCGTTTAGGTCCAAAATTTTCCAAAAACACACTTGACAAAAAAAAATCTGGCTATCCTATTTTTAGGTGTTTCTAAGCGTATTGAGATAGTCGCCGTTATAGAAAGTTTTTTTTTGACCCGTTTCCTGTTTTTGGGTCCAGGCAGTCGAAAAAAAAATTGGTTGAAAAAAATTTCGTGCCTATCCTGTTATCTTGACTTGGGAAGAGTTTTGAGACACTCGCCATTATAGTGATTTTCGAAAAAAAAAGGAGCGCAAAAAAAGAGCGCAAAAAACAGAGTGAAAAAATATTCAGAGTGTGCTTCTCCCTTGTTTCCGTGCAGCATCGTGATTTTGTTAGTGTTCTAGGCTCGCGCCTCTAGCACAGTCTAGCCTTGGACCAGCACAGGACCGTCGTTGAGCGTTTATTCAACATTGCATCTCTGAATTGATTATTGCTAACCCTTTTTTGCTACCATATTATAAGCCTTCCCAGCTCCACATACATCTACGTCGTGCGTTTGACTCTCCTTGGTAATCACTCTATCCAAGCTTTGAGAGTTTGACTACAATGGTTGCTGATCACCACCTGCTGTTGGGTAAGAACTGGTAAGAATTTGAGATTTGCTTGACGGGTTTGTGATACACCACCACCACTTCTTAGCAGTTTGTAGGATCATATTCTTGTGTGTTTCTATTTGCTGCTAGCCATGGTAGGATCACAAGCCGATGAGATTGATTGGGAGAACCTGACGAACAAACAACTACATGATAAATTTTAGCAAATGATGAGTGGACAGGTGCAAGATGTGCTAAACAGATTTGACGAGGCCATGCAGAAGATAGATGGCATTGAGAAGACGTTCGAAACAAAGCTTGATAGCAAGTTTAATGAATTGCTCGTGTGTTTTCCACAACCATCGCCAGCTGCATCTATCGCACCTCTGCAACAACAACAACAACAACGCCCCCTTCCGAATCAGTATGGACGAGCGAAGCGTGTTCCTCTTAAGGATGGCCAAACTTCTGGTACTGCTGTACCTGTTGTTGATGCTTCTTTGGCTCCTCCTACTGCTACTACTGGTACCCAGGTGGATGATGAGTATGCGGCCGATTATGAGGATGAGGTTGATCAAAATCAGAACTACGTGCAGCCACCAGCACCACCACCAGCAGGTCAACCTCATGTATATATTCCCAATGGTAGGCCTGCACCACCACCTCAGGTACGAGCTCATGACCATGTTCCTAAACTGAAATTGAATATTCCACCATTTGAGGGTAGATATGTTCCTGATATATATCTTACTTGGGAGTTAGAAACTGAACACCATTTTACATGTTTGCAATATCCCGAGGAGAGATGTTTACATGTTTGCAATTCCAGCGTTTAAGACAAGGAAAAAATTCTGTAGAAGAATATTATCAGGAATTACAAACTGGCATGATTAGATGTGGTATTGTTGAGGAGAATGAAGCTATGCTTACACGTTTTATGGGTGGATTAAATAGAGAGATTCAGACCATTCTAGAGTATAAGGAGTATACTAATATCGCTCATTTATTTCATCTTGCTTGTAAAGCTGAACGTGAAGTGCGGGATCGACAAGCATTGGCACGAACTAACTTTTCTGCAGCTCGACCTTCATCAAGGACACCGCGTGCATCTTCTACTTCAACTGCACCAGCACCTCCATTAGGTGCCATCTCCAGCCGTGATATAAGAAAGCAGGCACAACCACCATTATCTGCCAAGAGCGCACCTGCCGGGCCTGCATAGAGCTCTTCTTCTTCCATGGCATCAACAGGGCACACAAGTGATATTTTTTGTCGTTGTTGTAAGGGAAGAGGTCATTATGCGCGAGAATGCAAATCTCAGCGTGTGATGATTGCTACTGAGGATGGTGGGTATGAGTCCACTAGTGACTATGATGAGGAGACTTTGGCTCTTATCACACGTGAAGAACACGGTGGAGATGATTCTGATCATGAGACGCAATACACAGCTCTTGACGATGCTGATAGGTATGAATGTTTAGTTGCTCAAGGTGTTTTGAGTGTGCATGTCACACAAGCTAAGCAAAATCAGAGGCATAATTTGTTCCATACAAAGGGAGTTGTGAAGGAACGTTCTGTGCGCGTCATCATAGACAGAGGGAGCTGCAACAACTTGGCTAGCATGGAGATGGTGGAGAAGCTTTCTCTCACCGCAAGACCACATCCACATCCTTACTACATCCAATGGTTCAACAACAGCGGCAAGGTTAAGGTAACACGTACTGTTCGTGTGCATTTTAGTATCTCTACATATGCTGATTATGTTGATTGTGATGTGATACCTATGCAAGCATGTTCCTTATTACTTGGTAGACCATGGCAATTTGATAAAAATTCTGTACACCATGGTAGAAACAATCATTATACTCTTGTTCATAAGGATCAAAATATTACTTTGCTTCCTATGACTCCTGATTCCATTTTGAAAGATGATATTCATAGAGCTAATAAAGCAAAACAGGAGAAAAATAAGAGTGAAAATCAGATTGTGGCAAAAGAATTTGAGCAACAAATGAAGCCTAATAATAAACCATCTGGTGTTGCTTCTGAAATTAAATTGAAAAGCGCTCATTTACTTGCCACCAAATCTGGTATTGATGAGCTAGATTTTAGCAAATCTATTTGCTATGCTTTTGTGTGCAAAGAGGCATTATTTTCATTCGAGGACGTGCCTTCCTCTTTGCCCCCTGCTGTCACTAACATTTTGCAAGAGTTCGCTGACGTCTTTCCACAAGACGTGCCACCGGGATTACCACCTATTCGAGGGATTGAGCATCACATTGACTTAATTTCCGGTGCATCGCTACCCAACCGTGCACCATACGGTACCAATCCAGAGAAGATGAAGGAGATTATGCGTCAAGTACAGGAGCTGCTCGTCAAAGGTTATATACGCGAATCTCTTAGTCCTTGTGTTGTTCCTATTATACTAGTGCCTAAAAAGGATGGTACGTCGCGTATGTGTGTTGATTGTAGAGGCATTAATAATATTACTATTCATTATCGTCATCCTATTCCTAGGCTAGATGATATGCTTGATAAATTGAGTGGCTCTACAATATTCTCCAAAGTTGATTTGTGTAGTGGATACCACCAAATTCGTATGAAATTGGGAGATGAATGGAAAACAACATTTAAAACTAAGTTTGGTTTATATGAGTGGTTAGTCATGCCTTTTGGGTTAACTAATGCACCTAGTACTTTCATGAGACTAATGAACGAAGGTTTACGTGCTTTCATTGGACGATTTGTGGTAGTCTACTTTGATGATATACTAATTTATAGCAAATCTTTGGAAGAACATTTGGAACATTTGCGTGCTGTTTTTATTGCTCTACGTGATGCACGTTTGTTTGGTAACCTTGGGAAGTGCACCTTTTGCACCGACCGAGTGTCTTTTCTTGGCTATGTTGTTACTCCACAGGGAATTGAAGTTGACAAAGCCAAGATTGAAGCTATTGAGAGTTGGCCGCAGCCCAAAACTGTCACACAAGTGAATAGTTTTCTTGGCCTTGCTAGATTCTATAGGCGTTTTGTGAGAGATTTCAGCACCATTGCTGCACCTCTAAATGAGCTTACAAAGAAGGATGTGCCTTTTGTTTGGGGTATCACACAGGAAGAAGCCTTCACGGTATTGAAAGATAAGTTGACACATGCTCCTTTACTCCAACTTCCTAATTTTAATAAGACTTTTGAGCTTGAATGTGATGCTAGTGGAATTGGATTAGGAGGTGTGTTATTACAAGATGGCAAACATGTTGCATACTATTCTGAAAAATTGAGTGGGCCTTGTCTGAACTATTCTACTTATGATAAAGAATTATATGCTCTTGTTCGGACTTTAGAGACATGGCAACATTATTTATGGCCCAAAGAATTTGTTATACATTCTGATCATGAATCTTTGAAACATATTAAAAGTCAAGCTAAACTGAATCGTAGACATGCTAAATGGGTGGAATTCATTCAGACCTTCCCTTATGTCATTAAACACAAGAAGGGTAAAGAAAATGTTATTGCTGATGCTTTGTATCATCGCTATACTATGCTTTCACAACTTGACTTCAAAATATTTTGTTTGGAGACCATCAAAGATCAATATGTGCATGATGCTAAATTTAAAGATGTATTGCAGAATTGTAAAGAAGGTAGAACATGGAACAAGTTCGTCATTAACGATGGATTTGTGTTTCGTGCTAACAAGCTATGCATTCTAGCTAGCTCCGTTCGTCTTTTGTTGTTGCAGGAGGCGCATGGAGCAAGACTAATGGGACACTTTGGTGTGAAGAAGACGGAGGATATACTTGCTACACATTTCTTTTGGCCAAAGATGAGACGGGATGTTGAGCGTTTTGTTGCTCGCTGCACTACATGTCAAAAAGCTAAGTCACGACTCAATCCTCATGGTTTATATATGCCTTTGCCTATACCTAGTGTTCCTTGGGAGGATATATCTATGGACTTTGTTTTAGGTTTACCTTGAACAAAGAAGGGGAGGGATAGCATATTTGTTGTCGTGGATAGATTTTCAAAAATGGCACACTTTATACCATGTCATAAAAGCGATGATGTTGTTAATGTTGTTGATTTGTTCTTTCAGGAAATTATTCACTTGCATGGTGTGACAAATACTATTATTTTAGATCGTGATACTAAATTCCTTAGCCACTTTTGGAGATGTTTATGGGCTAAGTTGGGGACTAAACTGCTTTTTAGTACTACTTGTCACCCCCAAACTGATGGACAAACTGAAGTAGTCAATAGAACATTGTCTACTATGCTTAGGGCTATTCTGAAGAATAATAAGAAAATGTGGGAATAATGCTTGCCTCATATTGAATTTGCTTATAATCGTTCGTTGCATTCTACTACTAAGATGTGCCCTTTTGAAATTGTGTATGGTTTCCTACCTCGTGCACCTATTGATTTGTTGCCTCTTCCATCTTCGGAGAAGGTTAATTTGGATGCTAAAGAACGTGCTGAATTGATTTTAAAAATGCATGAGTTAACTAAGGAAAACATTGAGCGTATGAATGCTAAATATAAACTTGCTGGAGATAAGGGTAGAAAACATGTTGTGTTTGCACCTGGAGATCTTGTTTGGTTACATTTGCGTAAGGATAGATTTCCTAATTTGCGCAAATCAAAGCTAATGCCTACCCTTATCTCAATCCTCATGGTTTATATGTGCCTTTGCCTGTACCTAGTGTTCCTTGGGGGGATATATCTATGGACTTTGTTTTAGGTTTACCTCAAACAAAGAAGGGGAGGGATAGCATGTTTGTTGTCGTGGATAGATTTTCGAAAATGGCACACTTTATACCATGTCATAAAAGAGATGATGCTGTTAATGTTGTTGATTTGTTCTTTTGGGAAATTATTCGCTTGCATGGTGTGCCAAATACTATTGTTTTAGATCGTGATACTAAATTCCTTAGCCACTTTTGGAGATGTTTATGGGCTAAGTTGGGGACTAAACTGCTTTTTAGTACTACTTGTCACCCCCAAACTGATGGACAAACTGAAGTAGTCAATAGAACATTGTCTACTATGCTTAGGGCTGTTTTGAAGAATAATAAGAAAATGTGGGAAGAATGCTTGCCTCATATTGAATTTGCTTATAATCGTTCATTGCATTCTACTACTAAGATGTGCCCTTTTGAAATTGTGCATGGTTTCCTACCTCGTGCACCTATTGATTTGTTGCCTCTTCCATCTTCGGAGAAGGTTAATTTTGATGCTAAACAACGTGCTGAATTGATTTTAAAAATGCATGAGTTAACTAAGGAAAACATTGAGCGTATGAATTCTAAATATAAACTTGCTGGAGATAAGGGTAGAAAACATCTTGTGTTTGCACCTGGAGATCTTGTTTGGTTACATTTGCGTAAGGATAGATTTCCTGATTTGCGCAAATCAAAGTTAATGCCATGTGCTGATGGTCCTTTTAAGGTGTTGGAGAAAATAAATGATAATGCATATAAACTTGAGCTGCCTGCAGATTTTGGGGTTAGTCCCACTTTTAACATTGCAGATTTGAAGCCTTATTTGGGTGAGGAAGATGAGCTTCCATCGAGGACGACTTCATTTCAAAAAGGGAAGGATGTTGAGGACATCAATACCATTGTTACACCCACAACCCCTTCTACTATACATACAGGACCAATTACTAGAGCTCGTGCTCTCCAATTAAATTACCAGGTACTTTCGTTTCTTGGTAATTATTCTAATGGTCATGAGAATATGATGCTGCCTAAATTGGATACATTTGTTTTGCTTACAAATGAAGCGCCAAGCTTGGAGAAGGATGAACATTGGAGCAAGAACAAGCATGAAGATGATGGCATGCGCAAGGGGAACAAGAACGGAGTTACAAGTGATGATTTCAGGACTTTGAAGCCACCATAATGAGTGCATGAAGCCTTGGACGAAATATACAAGATGCCACTTCATAAATTTCGTCCAGAGGCTATTCTAGGTGTTGCATCACCTTATTATTGGGCCACGCCCATGTAATTTCGAATACATAAGTATAGGCTATTTTTAGAGTCCGTATGTGTGGGGAAACAAGAGATAGGGTTAGTTTCGGACCCCTCCACCAAGGGCCACGAAATTCACCCCCTCTTCCTCCATATATACAGCCCTTAGGGCACCGTTTAGACTTTGGGTTTTGTTTAGATTAAAAGTTCGCCATAGCTACAACTTCGCGTACTTCGTTTGTGTTCAACGACCAGACAAAGGCGTCACAGAACCCCACCTTGATCAATAAAGCTTTCATCTTATATTCACAATATCCAGATTGCAATCTCAGTTTCTTGCTTGTTCTTCGTTTGCTCGCAGGAAACAAACCCTCGTGGTCAGGTTGATCATGCTCCGGCGTGGTCAATAACCTCTCGGAATTGGTTTAGCGATTGCTAAGGCACGACGTCCTCGCACGTTCGTAGTCGGATCGTCAAAGTCGACTTCCACCAAAGCGATATCCATCATCTCATCGAAAGACGGGACACCTTTGCCTCTATCAGTGTCTAATGGCCTATGTTTGAGGTCTCGTCGTATGTCCACATGGGGCTTGGAGAGTAGTCATAGTGTACAAGGGGATGATCGTTGGATGCTCTGCATCATCTCCCCTCCCTTGGGAAAGATTGGACCTCGGATCGAAAACCTCATCACCATGGAAACGGTTGTCGTGGACGGACTTGTAGTTGGACGAAGTGGAAGACATGGCGCAATCCAAGTACTCCAAGGTGTCTCCGGAGTGGTACACATGCAAAAAGAGCAAACACAAACGACACTTGGCAATACAATGGTTAGCGCACACAAGGTGTCCATCATGTAAAAATGAGTCCGTGCGGCAAGATTGTTCATGGCAAAGCGCATGAAGCTTATCAAGATGATATAGAATGATATGCAAAGCGTTCATGGGAGCAAAAGCATTCATTGTGCACACAAAGGTGTTGTGAATGTTATCAAGGCAACCATTGTGGAAAATGATGTCATAGAAAGACGGTTCATCACTAGCATGAATATGGCAATGGATGCTCAATATGTGACAATATGATCATGATGTATGAATATGCCATCAAGGAAGATCACAACAAATTTGCTAAGGAAATGCACAAGCTCATATATCATGGATGACATGGGAATACAAGATGCAACAAGGCAATCATAATGTGAGTCAATCCATGCATGGGGTGCAAACTTGTGGTAAGTATGATATGTCCATCGAGCATGACATGTATGAGCACAATCAACAAATATGGAGGTGTTGGTGTACCAATGCTCGATGTTGTGGCAAGAGTGGAGTTCCTAAGGTGCATCCAATAAGTGCGAGTGCTCTTCAATGTGAAGGTCCATAGAGCCAATCTCCAATGTCGCTAATCCATTCGCGAGATGTATCATGTAGACAACAAGAAGGAAACAACAATGAAATAATTCCCATCCAATATGCATATGAGGGTAGCTCAAAGGGAAGGAGTTCACCTTTATGAGGACTGTGTAAATGTTGGTGTCGCGCATCGTGTATGCCTTCACATGACTAAGTTGTCGCATGACTGTACCACCTTGTGAATCCTCCAAAATGAAAGAACATGACAAACACTCGAAAAAACAAATGAGGTTAGCGTAAGTGCAAAACCTATCATTCGTGTGGTAAGATACCCAACAAGTGTATGCATCATGCTCATCATAAGAAAGGACAATGGAGCATTTCATAGTATGGAGGCATAAGATGTAAGAACAACCAAATGCAAGAGGCTCAATCAAACAAGCATGCTTGATGAGGACATAACTACCTTGGATATGACCAAATATATTGCATACATGTATATTTCTGAGGTGATTTCTAATGCAAACTATGCAATAATTTATTTATGTCATACATGACAAAAATACTTCACAAACTTTGGCGCCATGTCTACTTGCAGGTGTATGGGACATTTGTACAATCCGCATATGAAGATAAGAGAGAAAGAGATGTTTACTTGCTGATCAAAAAGTCCTCTCACGTTACTTTTGGCCCAAGAGAAGATAGAGTCCAAGTCTCTCACATTCTGGACTCAGATTCGGACTGCACAGACACACCTAATTCAAAACGCCAAGTACTCTTTCATCCGTACTCCGAATTGGGTGATTCATTTTTTTGGAAAGTAGATTCCATGCTCTTTCCAACCCAACTAGAATGACCTTAAAATCCGTCCGGAGCGTTGAGTTATGGACGAAACAATCTGACACTGCATCAGAATCCGATTCAAACTACAAGTCCAAAGGTGTTACGTCACCTCCACTTGGGCCCATTGGCCTTGTACGACCTAGGGTTAGTTTTAGGCTGCCTTGGGACGTCCTCCCACCTCCTTGGCCGCAACCCCTTGCTCCTATATAAGTAGATCCATCTAGTAGCTTTTTCTTTGGGATTTGTTTAGTTAAAAGTTAGCCATTGCAACTTCGTGTACTTCGTTTGTGTCCAACGACCAGACCAAGACCGCTTACGGATCTCCACCTTTCTCAATACTTCATATATACTCTCAATATTTAGATTTCTTTTATCATATTCTTGCTTTGTTCTTCAATTGCTTGCAGGAATAGACCTTTGTGGTCAGGTAGATCGTGCTCCGGCGTGGTCAATAACCTCTTGGAGTTGGTTTAGCAATTGCTAAGGTGCAACATCGTGCACGTTTGTAATCGGATCGTCAAAGTCATCTCCACCAAATCGATAGTTATCATCTCATTGAAAGATCGGGACTCCTCCGCCTCTATCAACTTGTCATATGCTATGCATGAGATCCACCATATGTCTTATTTGCAATCTCTTCATAGTGACTATGCATATGCCATTAAAATCAACCCAATTTGCACTTATGGCATAGATGACAAGCCCATGGTTATTGGCATTTGTTTTTCTTGTGATGATATTGATATGCTACCTTTGCATCATTTATCTCATATGCCATGCCATCACCACCTAGCTTTGGACATGCATTGTTTTGGATGTTGTCCATTTTCTCCATATGATATTTCCGCTATTTCTCATGAGGAGACCCCCATAGTTTCCTCGTACATTTTAGGAGATTTTGATCCATCCCATTCATTGCATGATCCCCATACTTGTGTGCACAATATGCTCCCCATGAATAAACATGCTATTGATGTGCCATATACTTGCATTCTCAATTTGTGTCCCCATCGTGTCATACACAATAACTATTATTTTATGATGGATGACATGTTCTTATACCATGCATCAAATTTCTTTGAGCGATGTTTATCTTGTGCTAACTCTAATGTGCACATACACATCATGATGGATGATGTGTACATTTACCACGCGCACAATTTCTTTGGTTTGTGTCTCTTTTGTGTAGGTACCCATACTTACTTGTCAACCTCACAATCCCATGAGTTGACAAAACGAGCTCTAGAGAGCAACGATGACTTGGGATACCGTGGATTATCCTTACCACTGTCCCCATGGTGCAAAAACTATGCTCATTTCTTCTACATGTCCCTCACATGGTTTTGGCTTATTGTCCATTATATATCCTTTGCCCATATTGCCATGTTCACTTTGCATGATATGCCTATTCCTATGCCTTTGCCATGCATTTGTGACCCATGCTTTTCTTTACACATGATGATTGATTATCATACTTGGATGTGTATTTGCAAGGTTGGTGGAGATATCTCTTGTTATTGCCATGTTTGCTTTATGTCCCATTCCTATGATGATACTTTCATCTTGCTTTGTGCTCATGCTTGCGACATGTCGTGTGCATTGTCTATGCCTAGTATCTACTCACATGACATGATTGCCATGATTTACTCTAGTGTGTTACATCTTCGCTCAACTAGTTTGCACGACTTGATATATATGCTTGTTCATGTCGCATCACCCATGATTCATACTTGCTCATTTCCTGTGGTTGATGACAACCATTTCTATGCTTTGCACATGATTCATATTGTTTCTTGCCATATATCTCGATGTGTTGCCTCTCTCATGCTAGATGAGTTGCCATGTATTGAGTGCAACGATGCATTTCGCCTTGCTAATGAGATTTCCCCCATAGCATTCTCACATATGATTGGAGATTTTGACATATTTCTTGTGAAGCATGCTTGTCTTCCTTCTTTGCACCATATACCTAGTGCCATGAATATCGCCATTGTTGGATCATATTATTCATGCACTTGTGATTCTAATGGTTATGTGCAAAAGATGAGAACCATCATGATGGATGATGTGTTTGTCTACCATGCGCATACTTTTTTTGTATTACTGTGTGGATGTGTAGGATACTTGGACTTTGTGTCGACTTCCACTTCACGTGAGTTGACCATTGGAGCTCTTGAGAGCGAGCCTCATATATTCTACCACAACTCGCTTCTACACCACATTTCCTACAACTTCGGCATTGTGAAGAATGCACAAGGACACACTTTCAAGGTGACATCCTTCTTGAGCTTGGATATAGTGGATCATACTTCATGTGTTGCTTACACCATTTGCACGCATGTTCGAGATATTGCTTTCACCCATGATTGCTACATTTCCATGCTTCATGACATATACACCTTGTGTGTTGCATCCAATTCTTGGACTACTTGCTACTATCATATGGTTGGTTGCACCAATATCATTTCTTCACATATGCCATGTCCCATTGATAGCTACATGCTTACCTTGATTGCCTCACACATGTTGAACAATTGCTCTTTCTATTGTGTTGAGTGCCACACTATTTTCACTACACGCTATGCATGCTATGCTTGGATTGTCTTGCACTTGACCCATGTGTTTAGACACTTCATTTTATTTGGTGATGTGAATGATTCATATGCCTACCATCGACCATTTATCGAGCGCTTTATGCATGATCGCTATGACCGTGAGGTTGATGCTTCTTCTCTTGTTACGCATATTTGCATCACTACCTCACATTTGAATGCTTGTTTCCATGATGTCATTTGTGCTCAATTTATGTGCTCACATGACATGCTACAATCCTTTGTCAAACCTTATGCTATGCTTGATGATGACACTTGTTGGGTGAATCACCGCTTGAATGCTTGGTTTTGCACTAACGCTAATCACATTTGTTTTTCCAAGTGTTTGTTGTCTTTGTTTCTTTTCAAGAAATCACGAGACGGTGCGACATTGGAGAGTGCCCATTTCGAGCTTCAAGATGACGAGAACTTGGTGATCGACCACTTCTACACGGCAACGCCATCTCTTTCCCATGGTGATTTGGTTTTTGATCTGAGATCGGATCTTTCCCAAGGGGGAGGGGATGATGCGGAGCATCCTACGGACATCACCATGTCAAGAGTCCATTTGGCAAGTGACACATGCGACTTCTACTTCACATACACAAATGTGAATCATCTCCTTTACACGTGCTCACTTGACACTCTCGAGGATGGTATACTACATGACACTCCTTCCGTGTGCATGCATTGGTATTGTCGGAACATCACGGATGTCGAGGAGGAGTGCGAGCGCAAGTGTGCGTCTACACCATCCGCGAGGGAAGCATGAAAGAGAAGACGGAAGAAAGGATAAGAAGATGGAGCAGTGGCTGAAGCTAGCCCGGACGTCTGGACCAACGTCCGTATCATCCGGACCCAGCCGGATCATCCGAGTCCCCCTCCGGATCATCCGGTTAACCACGCTGACGATATCCGAAGGTTTCTCCTGAAGCCGAATCATTCGGGCCCCCTCCCGGATCATCGGGACGACGGCCGGATCATCCGGAGCCCCATCCGGATCATCCGGGCCTTGCCTGCATGCAACGTTTTGGGCCGAGGCCCATGTACCCATTCGCCCCCTCACTTACCCCTTGGCCCACTGGACTATAAATAGACCTCCTCCACCTCCTTTATAGGAAAAGCAAAAAGTGATAGATCATTCTTAGGTGAGCTTTGCTCCTACCTCTACTCTCGAGAGAGAGAGAGAGACTACCACTCCCACGGAGTTCAAGACCTCCATGTGAGAAGATCCCGAGGGATTCAAGCCCCCCTCATGGGAAGATCCGTCTAGGATAGTATCATTACCTCCTCATGGAGATGAACTCCATCTTGTATCTTTCCTTTTGTTGTTCATGTACCCTGTGGATCTTGTGTGTTTGATTGTCTAGTGGATGTGTGATTGGACTTGTTCTTCAGTGATTCCCCTTGTGATTTCTCTTGTTCTTCCCCGTGTTCTTCGTGTTCCTTGTAGGGATCCGCTCCAATCGTGAAAGATCGGGCCGCTAGGGTTCTACCCTCCATCATCGGTGGTGTTAATGTGGATGATATGGTGGAGGGCCTAGGCAAACTTGCCAAATTTTCAAAAATTTGATGGAGTCAAATGGTGCTGAAACCTATCTAGATGGATGGGGGATGTCAATAGCTACTCAACGAGCTATCGAACGCGAAAATCGAACTCCGGATGTGAAAGTTATGGTCAAAACGGTGAATCGGGAAAAGCTGAAATGACAGCGGGCGGACATCCGGGGGTTTGGCCGGATGTCCGGGACGTGATGTCCAGAACCTTGCACGAAAATGCGCTCCAGGAGCCGGATGTCCGGGCTAATGTCCGGATTTCCGGGATGGCCGGATGTCCGGGGGTCGGGCCGGATGTCCGGGCTCCAAATCCGAGGATGAACTCGAGGAACTCGATTTTGGGGCAGAAATTGATGATTTCAGAGGCAAAATTGGAGAGATTTCGTGGATGGAAAGTGGGGAAACTTGGGGAGTTGTTAGATCCACTTGAAACCAAGCAAATCCATGGATCAAAATCAACAAAACATCATCAAACCAACAAATGACAAAAAAAATTGGGGCTATTTTTGGTGGGGAATTTTCGGATTTAGGACGAAAACAACAAAATCAAGCTAGAAACACGGGGTAGGGGCTCCAAAAATGTGATCAACGTGGATCATGATACCAAGATGATGTAGGGCGGAACCCTAGGGGCCTATCTTTCACGTTTGGAGAGGATCCCTATGAGGAACACGAAGAGCTCGTGGAAGAACATGAGGGAAAACACGAGGGGAAAACAAGAGAAACACTCAACCAACGAGAATATGATCACACATGTGCTAGATCCAAGCAACACAAAGAGATACACAGTTCAAATCCAACAAAGGACGATACAAGTGGCAGTAGTTCATCTCCAAGAGGAGGTCTTGAATCCACGAGGGATCTTCCCGTAAAGGGGTCTTGAATCCATGGTGGATCTTCTCCGAAGAGGCCGCGGTCTCTCACGAGGAGGAGATCCATATGGATGAGCAAAGCTCTATCTCAAATGAGCTAATCCTTTGCTAACCCTAACTAGGAGTTGGTGGGGGAGTATATATAGTGCTATCCCATGAAGGGGTAAGTGAGAGGGGGATACATGGTGATGCGGAGCATCCTATGAAAATCACCATGTCAAGAATCCATTTGGCAAATGACACGTGCCACATCTACTTCATGCATACAAAGGTGAATCATCTCCTTTACACGTGTTCACTTGCACCCTTCGAGGATGGTATACTACTTGGCCCATCTCTTGTGTGCATACTTAGGTGTGAGCGGGGCTACACATTCATCATGGAGGAGTCCAAGCGCAAGAGAACAACTACACCATCCAAGACGGAAGCCTGGAAGCGGAGAAGGAAGCGCCAAGAAGAAGGCAGCAGCTCCCAGGCGACCCCGTGCGCACGGGCACCTCCGACCCCGTGCCCACGGGCCTCCCAAGCTGGCGGTCCTGAAGACCCCGTGCGCGTGGCTGTTGGGCTTGGCCCTTGTATCCCCATCTCGTCCCTATCTACCCCTTCATCCCTTGGACCTATATATACTCCCCTTCCTCCTCCATTTAGACGAAGCTAAGATTAGATCTAAACACTAGAGCTTAGCTCATGTACCTCCCCTTGTGGGATTCCTCTTGAGAGAGAGACACTCCATTGGAGTTCAAGGCCTCCATTGGAGAAGATCCCTAGTGGATGAAGACCCCCTTGAGGGAAGGATCTATCTAGATCATCAGGCCCTCATCTCCTTCATAGGATTTGGGATGAACTCTACGAAGTATCTTATTTCCCTTTGGTTGTTCATGTACCTTGTGGATCTTGTGTGTTTGATTGTCTAGTGGATGTGTGATTTGACTTGTTCTGGAGTGTTCCTCTTGTTTTCCCTCTTGTGTTCATCTTGTTCTTGGGGATTCCCTCTCCAATTCGTGCAAGATCTCCCCATAGGGTTCCACCCTACAACATCTTGGTATCATGAGCCATGGTTTCTCACGAAATTGGAGCCCCCTCTTAGTTTTCTAGCCTAATTTTGCTTGTTCTTGCCCAATTTCGAAAATCCCCACAAAAAGAGCCATACCAAAAAAAATTGTGATTTGAAGTTTTTGTGAGTTTTTGTTGATTCTGGTCTGTGGATCTGATGTATAGCAAGTAGATCGACCCCCTCTTGCGTCCCCATACCCAAATTTTTCTTTCCTCCATCGAATTTGACAAGAAAATCGCGAAATTTCCGCCTACCCCGTGCCCACGGGCTCCCCACCCTGTGCCCACCGGCCCCCGTGAAGTCCCTGGAGACCCCATGTCCTTGGTACGTGTACCGTGCGCACGGGACCCCGTGTCCACGGGCCCTGGACCCCGTGCGCACGGCCCCCCTACAGCAGCCGCCCGGACTTCACCGTTTTGGCCGTAACTTTCGCATCTGAACTCTGGTTTGGGTGTTCTTTGGCTCGTTGAAAATCTAGCGACGTGCCCGAGCTGCTCATCTTGGTTTTACCACAATTTGACTCCACCCAATTTTTTCCATTTTGCATCTTTTGCATCGGCCCTCCGCCATAACTTTCACACCACCACATAAAACTAACGCAAACTAACCCATTTTGGTTCCTTTGGTATTTGTGGTTGTTTGAGTTGTGATTTGAGTCTCCTAAGGTGTTTCGGCTACTTAGGGACGGTTGCATCTTCATCCACCACCGGAGAATTGTATTATTCCATCGACTACAACCACCACGAGCTTCCACATCGACGACGACCATCCATCCTTTGAGACCATCTTCAACCGGAAGCAAGGCCGGTTACCCCCGACTTCGTGATAGGTTAAGTGTGACGAAGGTATCCATTCCGTCATAAAATTCTCCTTCCTTGCCATTACATCTTGATAGCCCCACCATCTTTGCAAATACCTTCATACCCATTGAGACTAGCTATCCGAGTATTGCCGGGCTTCGTGAAAACTTGTGCACCATAGTGATACGATATCATATTGGTGCATCATTAGATATATCATATCGTGCCATTGTTTACTCCCGTGCATATCTTGTGATACTTGTCCCATATTTGTGGTTGAGGCTCATCAAGCATAGTGGAAAGGAAGAGGAAAGTCAAAAAAAAGCTTTTAAGCAAGAAAGAGAATGATCATAAGCTTATAAGCAAAGAGTTGAGCATGAAAAGAGATACTTGTGCATGAGGATACATGGAATAGGAAACATTCTTGTTGCATACATATAGGTTGGTGCCAGGTAGTGAATCGTGCCCAAGTGTGCAATCAAGCTAGTGCTCTCCTAGTAGTTGTGCAACACGAGCTTCGTCTTCATTAGGCAATTTTGTATTGCTCATCCCTATAGTTGCACAAGCCCCATTATCCCACCGTGTGTGTTTCTTTATTGCCCTCCTCTATATTTGTGATCACTTGATTTGCATTTTGAGTCCTTTCGATTTATTTCAACATTTACAATATCTTGGACTTCAATTTGCATGAAATTCATGCCACTTGTCCTAACCTAGCCACTTGATAAGCTTTTACTTGTAGGTGTGAGTGAACAAGTCCGGTACCAATTCCACTATTCTTTCATTTCACATTGAGTGATACAAGATACATCCTCAACTTTGGCAAAAGGTAGCTTGGTATTGTTTATCTCATTTCGTACTCAGCTTTGCTCGAGTCTTGTGATGGATAGGCAAAGCACATCATCTCCGGTCTACAACAACAACAACGAGTTCGATGCTATGAAGAACTTCATCGACGCCAAGATGGACAAGCGCATGGAGGAGCTCAAGGCCCTCATCAAGAACCGCAAGCAGTCTTCCTCATCTTCGAGAAGACGCTCAAGTGCAAAGACTCCCGAGCTACCATCTCCGGCAAGTACACACAAGCATCGACATCGACAGCACCATGAAGAGCGACCTCCTGGACGAGAGTTGGCTTCTCTGCCAACCCCGTGCACACGGGCCCTCGACCCCCATGCACACGGCCTCCTACACCCCCGTGCACACAGGCTCTACAGAACCGCGACATCAACTACAAGACTACGGCTTCTTCAACACCTTTGGCATCTTCGCCAAGTGACTTCAAGGCATCTTCGCCTTCGGACGTACGGCATCTTCCCCAACAAGCACCCCAAGACTACGCTCAAGAGAAGCTCCCCAAGCTCAAGTCCGCGACTTCCACGAGCTATTACGACCTCGACATCAACCATGCGATACCTTTCTATGGGACTCAAGAACCCGAGGAGTATCTCGAGTGGGAGCGCTTGATGGACGACTACCACAAGCTACATCAAATTCGTCCCGAAGATCAAGTGAAGTGCGCCACAAGAAACTTCCACGACTACGCCTCGACATGGTGGCTTCACACACCTTCGGAGAGCTACGAGATGAGTTGGTCCAAGACAAAGAAAGTGATGCGGCGAGAGTTTGTGCCTCCAACCTACACGGAACATCTTCAACGCCAATTGGAGAACACCATACAAGGATCCATGTCCCTCGACGAGTACTTCAAGAACATGAATGAAGCCTTGCGACATGCCGGTGTGGACGACCCCATTTGGATGAAGTTCTACTTCATGATGGGATTGAACAACGACATCTCCAAGACTATCTTCCTCGAGAACTACAAGTCCCTTGACGACAACTACTTTGGTGCTCTCAAGGCGGAGCAAGAACTCAAGAAGGCCAAGTCTACTCGACCCCGAGCTCACTTCGCAATGACCACGCTACAAGACGGGAGAGTCATGATGTGCCATCTTTGGCCTTCATTCATGACGAGAGTGATGATGTGCCATCTTCAGCCTTCATCCACAGCGACGACTACGAGATGGTTGAGCATGGGATTCTCCCTTCGACCACAACGACGTATGATGACTTGAGTGACTTTTTCCACCATATTGAGAGTGAGAGGGACTTCACCACTAGCCACATATATGATGAGCTACCCCAATTCCCATGTGATGAGAGCCACCACCACCACCACTTGAGTGATTTGAGTGCCAACACCATATGCGACATTGAGTGCACCTACCTTGAGGGAGTGAGTGAGCCAGCGCCACATAGAGAGAGTGAGATAGTTGATGAGGCATATGAGGTGATGTAGGGCGGAACCCTATGGTGACGATTTTCACGTTTGGAGTGGATCCTACGGGGGATCACGAAGAACACACGGAAGCACAAAGGGGAAACATAGGGAAAATGAGAGAGAATCACTAAACCGACAAGGAATCAATCACACAAGTGCTAGCTCACCGAAAACAAAGAGTAACACATGATCCACAATCAACAAAGGCAAGGATACAAAGGAACCGTTCTTCTCCGTGAGGAGGTCTTGATGGTCTTCCCTAGAAAGGGGTCTTGAATCCGCTTGGGGGATCTTCTCCGAAGAGGTCGTGAACTCCGAGGAGAAGTATCCAAATGGATGAGCAAGGCTCTCGCACAAATATGAGATAAACCAATGCTAACCCTAACTAGGAGGTGGGAGAGGTCTATTTATAGTCTTAGTGCAAAAGGGGGCGAAGTGAAGGGGTACATGGGCTTCGGCCCGAAACTGTGCGTAGACAGGTACCGGACGTCCGCTGGGGACCGGTCGTCCGGTGGCTCACGAGGGTCTGGACGTCCGGTGTCGTCGGACGTCCGCTAGATGCGTTCTGTGAAGGAGGCGCGAGTCATCCGGTATCTTCATACTTCTGTTAATATCCATTCTGTTGGGGGGGTGCCGGACGACCGATGACTTCGGTCGTCCGCTCGCTGGAGAGTGTGGCCGGTCGTCCGGTCCGGGCCGGACGTCCGCTTGCTGGGGTCTGCGTTGGCTGGGATTTGGCAGCTGGGGCTTCAGGCGCCAGACGTCCGGTCCCGACCGGTCGTCCGATGGCTGGAGTTTTCTCCGGTAGATCTTCTTTTTGACCTTCGCGGTTGGTAGCCTTGCCGTCTTGTCCGATGGATGTAGATGTACCACGGCTTTCCTCCAGGTACTTGATCACACACATAGTGTCCATATGAGGTAGTAGCCAAGTCTCGTGAGTAGAGATAGGAAGTTCGGAAAGGCGCGAGTTCACCTTATCTTCGATAGCCTTGGCTCTAGCTCCTGTCATGGGTCCGAGTGGTGTTAAGGGAGATGTAGATACGTCCATGGGGATGAGCGAGGCATGCTCTGCATCATCTCCCCCCCCCCCCTCCCCCTTGGGAAAGATCCGACCACGGATCAAAAACTTCATCTCCATGGTATGGCGCAAGGTCCTTGACGTTGAAGATGTCGCTCACATTGTACTTGCCTCGTGGTAGGTCTATCTTGTTGGCGTTGTCGTTGTAGCGTGCTAGCACCTTGAAGGGTCCATCGGCTTGAGGGAGAAGTTTGGACTTGCGTTCGTTGGGGAAGCGGTCCTTTCGAAGGTGTATCCACAGTAGATCACGAATGTTGAAGATCATGGGTTGCTTGTTGACGTTGAGCTTGGTCGCTAGTCGTTGTACTTGGCGCTCGATGGTGTGCCTTGTATCCTCATGCATCTTCTTGATGTAGCTTGCCCGTGCACTCGCATCCATGTTGGTGCGCTCTTGTAGAGGAAGAGGTAGAATGTCCAATGGTAACAACGGGTTGAAGCCATAGACAACCTCGAAGGGGGACTTGCCAGTAGTTGAATGTCTTGCACGGTTGTAGGTGTACTCGGCGATGGGTAGACATGCTTCCCACTCCTTGATGTTCTTCATGAGGGAGCCTCCGATAAACCCATAGGCATAACTAACCACTCATATAAGCCAAATTTGGTTTTGAAAGCAGTTTTCCATTCATCACCCTCTTGAATGCGGATTTGATAATAGCCACTTTTAAGATCAATTTTTGAAAAAAAAGTTGGCTCCACTAAGTTCATCAGGCATATCATCTAAGCGAGGAATGGGATGCCTATAGCGAACGGTGATAGCATTTATAGGTCTACAATCGGAACACAAGCGGAAACTTCCATCGGGCTTAGGCACAAGTATAACGGGAATGGCACAAGGGCTTAAGCTTTCACGTACATGACCGTTGTCGATTAGTTGTTCTACTTGCCGTTGAATCTCCTTGGTTTCTTCGGGATTGACACGGTATGGAGCTTTGTTTGGAAGTGGCGCTCCGGGGATGGGGTCGATTCGATGCTCAATGCCTCGTAGAGGAGGTAGACCCGGAGGTAGCTCATCGGGGAAAACATCCTGAAATTCCTACAAAAGAGATTGAAACACTAAAGGTAGCTCGTGAGGGGTGTTAGTGTTAGGTTCCCCGTCCTTTCACACAAGGACAAAGTGCATCACACTCGATGGGTTCTCACACACTTCCCTCATCTCACTTTTTGTGGCAAATAGTATGAGGTTTTTCTCTCTAGGTGAAGAGGCGCTCAAGTTTGGTTTATGGCTCTCACTCACTTTTTGGTGGATCTCTTTTTCACTCTCCTCTCTATGGTGGGTGGCTTGCTTGTCGGCTATCACTTGACTAGGAGACATAGGTCATAGCACATATTCCATTCCTTTCATTTTGAAGCTATAGTGATTTGTACGCCCATTGTGGATGACACCACGGTCGAATTGCCATGGCCGACCAAGAAGGAGGTGGCAAACGGTCATTGGGACCACATCACACTCCAAAGTGTCCTCATATGCACCAAATTTGAAGGAGACTTGGACCGTATGCTCAACTCGTATAGTGTCGGAGTCACTTAGCCATTGAACCTTGTAGGGGGTGCGGGTGCTTCCTCTTGACCAATTGAAGCTTGGAGCATAGTTCTTCACTTGCCAAGTTGTGGCAACTACCTCCGTCGATGATGACCTTGACGGACCTTCCATTGATGCCGGCCTTTGTGTGGAAGATGTGGCATCGTTAGACTTCCTCTTGTTGATGTTGAAGAGTCAAGACCTTGGAGAGAACAAGAGCGGGGCTCGTATCTTCATCACAAAAGACTTGGTCATCATCATTCACTCGCCTATGCATGGCCACTTGCTCAATAGCTTCCATTTCATCTTCACTCATTGAGTCGTAGGTGCCATCATCGTTGAGGATCATGGTTCACTTGTTTGTGCATTCATAGGACTTGTGGCCTCGGACGCCGCAAGTGAAACACTTGAAGGAGCTTGTCTTGACGGTCTCATCGGTCGGAGTAGATGAAGAAGCACGCGGCTTGAAGTTGCTTGTCGTAGGAGGAAGATGACTTGAACTTGATGAATGTTGCTTGTAACTTGACTTGTCGTCGTTGCTTGGAGAAGGCTTGGTTGATGTGGAAGTTGGAGTAGTTGTTGAATCTTGGTTATTGGAGAAGTCGTAGGTCTTGGATGAATACTTGGCATACTTGAAGTCATCTTGCACTTGACGTTCCACCTTTGTAGCTTGATGCACGAGCTCAATGAGGTTACAGTAGGGTTGGAAGTCGGCGATCTTCTTGATGGGATGATTGAGTCCATTCAAGAATCGTGCCATTGTTTGCTCATCATCTTCCGTGACATTGGCTCGAATCATGGCTATCTCTATTTCCTTGTAGCATTCTTCAACACTCTTTGTTCCTTGCTTGAGGATTTGTAGCTTCTTGAAGAGATCACGGTTGTAGTAGGTTGGCACAAAACGTGCTCGCATGACATCCTTCATTTGAGCCCAAGTGGTGATTGGAGGTTCACCTCTTGCTTGTCGGCGCTCAAGGACTTGTTCCCACCATATGAGCACATAGTGTTGGAACTCAAGTGATGCCATAGCGATCTTATTCTCTTCCTCATAGTTGTGCAAACTAAAGATTTTGTCGACCTTCAATGCCCATGAGAGGTATTCTTTAGGATCATTGCTTCCATTGAACTTGGGCATTGTGAATTTGAGCTTGCCATAGCGTTGCTCTTGATTGTGTTGTTGGCGATGGTGATGATGACGCCCTTGACATGGAGGGTAATCATCCTCATGTTGCTCTTGGCGTGGAGGAAGTCCATGATCAACTTGCTCTTGTTGACCTTGAGGTTGAGGTGGAGCTTGACGAGCTTGTGGAAGAGCTTGAGGGACTTGACGTTGCACGTGCGGTTGATAGTTCCTGTCTTGGATTTCTTCTTGAAGGCCTTCCTCTTGATTGCGACGTTCGCGATTGCAGTTGGCGATAGCTCAACTTGATTCTTGAAGGGCACGTTGCGCCTCAAGAGCTTGCGCTTCACGTAGTTGTTTTTGAATACGTTGAGCCTCGGCGTCTTGTTGCTCTTGGTGTAGATCGCTCGTTCTTCTTCTTCTTGGCGACGAAGACGTTGTCGTTCTTGAGCTTGGGCAAAAGCGATTTGATTTGATTGAGGACGAGGGACTTGCTCATCAGCTTGCTCTTGTGAATGCTTGGCGTGTAGCGGGTTGCAAGATGCATGACGGTCTTGACGCGCGGCTCATTGAAGAGTGTTTGATGACGGTGTACTTGAGCCGGAGAAGGAGTCATCAGAGTGTCGACTTGAGTGGCTCCATCTTGAGTATGACGATGTAGAAGGAGGCCGGTTGACCAACAAGGCGCGGATCTCATCCATTCTTGCATTGTTCTCTTGCTTGTGCGCGTCGAGCTTGTTGTCGAAGTAGTCTCATGTACGTTGCTCGGAGAGTCGCAAGTCGGTGGCGAGGTTGTCGATGCGGTCGTTCATTGCTTGTTGCTCTTGTTGTAACGCTCGTTGTGCACCAAAGAGGTGGCTCTTGGTGACGTATGATGACATGTCGTCGTCTTGCTCGATGAAGACTGCGTTGGTAGAAGTACTTGGCCTTTCCATCATTCCAAGCAAAATGTGAGTGGTAGAAGGAGAAGAACTTATACCAATGTACCTTTGACCGATGTTGATGATGAATCAAGTTCACTCAAATGCGGACAATGAAATAGCACTATTGGTACCAATTCTTGTCGGTTCTCACACCTACACAAGTAAAAGCTTATGGTGGACCTTGGTTAGGATGGTGGCATAAAATTTGATGCAATAGTAAGTGAGCTTCAATAATGTTGGAAATGATTCACAAATTTGCAAATGCAACAAGTAGACCAAGCAAATAGTGGAACACGGGAACACACACGCAAATGGATAGATGGGATTGTGCAAGCCAAAAGTGAGCCAAAATGTGGAACCCACAAAAATGCTCTTGTTGCACAATACTAGAGAGACGCTAGCACGATTGCACAATAGGCGGGTACGGAACTTGTGCACAACCTACTAGGAAAAATGTAACAATCTCTATCCCAAGTATGCTATATGTATGGTATTTCGGTGCTATGATCCAAGATGATCTTATATGACAATCTTAATGTAGTATGATGCTATGGTTCTTGCTCATAAGCTCTTTGCTTATCTTTCCTCTTTGCTTAAAAGCTTGGGTGGCTCTTTCACTTTTGAGCTCTTTTCTCATGGAGAACTTCACGAACCAAGATAGCAATTGTGTATGTGATGACAACTTTGTGACACATAAGTTGATGCCAAGTTATGCACCACGATAGTATGGTATGTATTATATGCAGTATGATCACTAATGTGCACAAGTCACGTTGCCGACAATACTCAATGGCTAGTCTCGATGGGTAAGCTACGCAAAAGTAAGGCCATGTGGGGTATCCATGCAATTGCAAGGTATGACAAAGATGTCGTCAAAGTTACCGTCCTTGGCGATGATGAGACCCTTGTGAAGATGAGTCGTGGTGATGATGAATTCAAACCGTACCTAAATAGCCGAAACACAATTGGACACGGGAGCCACAACTCAAAATCTCAAGGACCCAAAATGTGTCAAAATCGTCATCTGAGGTATTGGGGAGGATGGTGGTGTATGTGGATTTGGAAGATGTGGTGGAAGGTGGGGTTGTGGTGGTGGCCGAACTGAAAAATTCAGTTTCCTTAGAGTTTCACGGACGTCCGGATTTTACATTCGTCCGGTCGTCGGACGTCCGGCAGGGTCCGGTCGTCCGGTGCCTGGGCGAAAATCGGGCACGGGATGAACTACGCGATTTCGGCGTGGATGAAGATGGTGAGGTCGAAATCAAGCGGATTGGTGGATGGAAAAGGGTGGGGAGGGTGGGGAAAGCTAGATCCACACGTAGCAACTCAAATCCATGAACCAAACCCAACAAAATCTCAACTCACCAACAAATCACAAAAAAAATTGGGGCTATTTTTGGTGGGGATTTTCAGATTTAGGACGAAAACAACAAAATCAAGCTAGAAAACGAGGGGTAGGGGCTCCAAAAATGTGATCAACGTGGCTCATGATACCAAGATGATGTAGGGCAGAACCCTATGGTGACGATCTTTCACGTTTGGAGTGGATCCTACGGGGGATCACGAAGAACACGCGGAAGCACAAAGGGGAAACACAGGGAAAACGAGAGAGAATC
Organism: Triticum aestivum; assembly: GCF_018294505.1. NCBI lineage: Eukaryota > Viridiplantae > Streptophyta > Magnoliopsida > Poales > Poaceae > Triticum > Triticum aestivum. The sequence goes on from NC_057801.1 coordinate 351,540,811, forward strand.
ACTAAACCGACAAAGAATCAATCACACAAGTGCTAGATCACCGAAAACAAAGAGTAACACATGATCCACAATCAACAAAGGTAAGGATACAAAGGAACCATTCTTCTCCATGAGGAGGTCTTGACGGTCTTCCCTAGAAAGGGGTCTTGAATCCGCTTGGGGGATCTTCTCCGAAGAGGTCGTGAACTCCGAGGAGAAGTATCCAAGTGGATGAGCAAGGCTCTCACACAAATATGAGCTAAACCAATGCTAACCCTAACTAGGAGGTGGGAAAGGTCTATTTATAGTCTTAGTGCAAAAGGGGGCGAAGTGAAGAGGTACATGGGCTTCGGCCCGAAACTGTGCGTAGACAGGTACCGGACGTCCGCTGGGGACCGGTCGTCCGGTGGATCACGGGGGTCCGGACATCCGGTGTCGTCGGACATCCGCTAGATGCGTACTGTGAAGGAGGCGCCGGTCGTCCGGTATCTTCATACTTCCGTTAATATCCATTCTGTTGGGGGGGTGCCAGACGTCCGATGACTTCGGTCGTCCGCTCGCTGGAGAGTGTGGCCGGTCGTCCGGTCCGGGCCAGACGTCCGCTTGCTGGGGCCTGCGTTGGCTGGGACTTGGCAGCTGGGGCTTCTGGCACCGGACGTCCGGTCCCGATCGGTCGTCCGATGGCTGGAGTTTTCTCTGGTAGATCTTCTTCTTGACCTTCGCGGTTGGTAGCCTTGCTGTCTTGACCGATGGATGTAGATGTACCATGGCTTTCCTCCAGGTACCTGATCACACACAGAGTGTCCATATGAGGTAGTAGCCAAGTCTCGTGAGTAGAGATAGGAAGTTCGGAAAGGAGCGAGTTCACCTTATCTTCGATAGCCTTGGCTCTAGCTCTTGTCATGGGTCCGAGTGGTGTTGAGGGAGATGTAGATATGTCCATGGGGATGAGCGAGGTATGCTCCGCATCATGAGGCCATTTCAATTTCTAACAACTTAACCTCTACCTCTATTGTGTCTTCTCATCTGGTGCTAGATCCTCGATGACTTCGTCCTCCCTTTGGACAAGACGATGGCCATGGTGGAATATGATGCAACCGCCACATGGTTCCATCACGATGAAGATGAACACGATTTTGTCTTCCCCACCTCACCTACACCACTTGAGTGGAACAACAAAGGTAACATAGGTGAAGGTGATGCTCTTGTCCCACTAGTGGACGTTCTTGACATTGATTGCTGGCATGATGTTGATCCACCTAGTACCTTGCTTCATGCTAGTATGATTTCCCCATGTGATGATTTGCCCATTTATGATGAATATGATGATTCTCATGTGGAGTCTATTAGTAGTGATGCCATGTTACATAGGATTTCTTGTGACAATTCTTTAGGTCACATCATGTTTGATAATCCGCTTGACTTGTCATATGCTATGCATGAGATCCATCATATGTCATATTTGCAATCTCATTGTAGTGACTATGCATATGCCATTAAAATAAACCCAATTTGCACATATGGCACAGATGACAAACCCATGGTTATTGGCATTTGTTTTTCTTGTGATGATATTGATATGCTCACTTTGCATCAATTATCTAATATGCCATGCCATGACCACCTAGCTTCAGATATGCATTGTTTTGGATGTTGTCCATTTTCTCCATATTATGCTTCCGATATTGCTCATGAGGAGACCCCCATAGTTTCCGCATACCTATTAGGAGATGTTGATCCATCCTATGATTTACATGATTCTCATGATTGTGTGCACCATATGCTCCCCATGAATAAAAATGCTATTGTTGTGCCTCACACTTGCTATAAATTGCATCCTAATCATGTTGAACACAATAACTATCATTGCATGATGGATGACATATTCATATACCATGCCTCAAATTTCTTTGAGCAATGCTTATCTTGTGCTAACTCAATTGTGCACATACACATCATGATGGATGATGTGTACATTTACCACACACACACAATTTCTTTCATTTGTGTCTCTTTTGTGTAGGTATCCATGAATACTTGTCAACCTCGCAATCAACAAGTTGACAAAACGAGCTCTAGAGAGCAATGATGATTTGGGATCCCATGGATTGTCTTTCCCACTGCTCTCTTCGCGCAAAGACTTAGTGCATTTCTTCTACATGGCCCTCACTTGGCTATGGGTTGTTGTCCATTACATATTATATGCCCATCTTGCCATGTTCACTTTGCATGATATGCTTATTCCTATGCCTTTGCCATGCATTTGTGACCCATGCTTTGCATTACACATGATGATTGATTCTCATACTTGTATGTGTATTTGCAAGCTTGGTGGAGATATTGCTTGTTATTGCCATATTCCATCTATGACCCATTCCTATGATGATACTATGATCTTGCTTTGTGTTCATGCTTGCGATATGTCATGTGCATTGCCTATATCCACTGTTTGCTCATATGACATGATTGCCATGATTTACTCTAGTGTGTTGCATCTTCGCTCCACTAGTTTGCATGACTTGATTGATGTACTTGCTTATGTTGCATCACCAATGACTCATACTTACTCATTTCATGCGGTTGATGACAACCATTTACATGCTTTGCACATGATTGTTATTGCTTCTTGTCACATATCTCCATATGTTGCCTCTATCATTCTAGATGACTTCCCATGTATTGAGTGCAACAATGCTTATAGTCTTGCTCATAAGATTGCCCCCATAGCATTCTCACATATGTTTGGAGATTTTGACATATTCCTTGTGAAGCATGCTTGTCTTACGTCTTTGCACCATATACCTAGTGCCTTGAATATCACCATTGTTGCATCATATTATTCATCCACTTGTGCTTCTAATGGTTATGTGCAAGAGAAGAGAACCATCATGATGGATGATGTGTTTATCTACCATGCGCATACGCTCTTTTTTTGTTGTGTGCATGTGTAGGATACTTGGACTTCGTCTCGACTTCCACTTCATATGAGTTGACCATTCGAGCTCTTGAGAGCGAGCCTCATACATTCGACCATGACTCGCTTCTACACCACATTTCCTACCACTTCGACATTGTGACAAACGGACAAGGACATACTTTCGAGGTGATATCCTTGTATCTCGAGAACACCCAAACCATGAGCATGCATATTGTGGATCATACTTCATGTGTTGCTTGCTCCATGACACTTTGCACACATGCTAGCGATCTTGCTTTGACCTATCATTACCACATTGCCATGCCACATGATATATATGCCTTGTGGTTGCATCTAGTTCTTCACATATGCCATGTCCCTTTGCTTATCACATGCTTGACTTGATTGCCTCACACATGTTGAACAATTGCTCTTTCCAATGTGTTGAGTGCCACGATATCTTCACTACACCCTATGCATGTTATGCTTGGATTGTCTTGCACTTGCCCCGTGTGTTTAGAAATTCCACTATATTTGGTGTTGTGAATGACTCTTATGCCTACCATAGACCGTTCATTGAGCACTTTATGCATGCTTGCTATGACCTTGAGGTAGATGCTTGTTCACTTATCACATATATTTGCATCTTGACCTCCCATTTGCATGCTTGTTCCAATGATGTACTTGATTGCGCTCAATTTATATGCTCAAATGCCATGACACACTTCTTTGTCAAACCATATGCTATGATTGATGACAACACTTGTTGGGTGAATCACCTCTTGAATGCTTGGTTTTGCTCTTACGGCAACCACATTTGTTTTTCGAAGTGCTTGTTATCTTTGCTCCTTTTGAACGAATTACAAGACGGTGCGACATTGGAGAGTGCCCGTTTGGAACTACAAGATGACGAATGCTTGGTAATCGTCCACTTCTACACGACGCCATCATCTCTTTCCCATGGTGATTTGGATTTCGATCCGAGGTCGGATCTTTCCCAAGGGGGAGGGGATGATGCGGAGCATCCTATGGCTATCACCATGTCAAGAGTCCATTTGGCAAGTGACACGTGACACATCGACTTCATGCATATAAAGGTGAATCATCTCCTTTACACGTGTTCACTTGTACCCTTCGAGGATGGTATACTACTTGACCCCTCTCTCGTGTGCATACTTAGGTGTGAGTGGGGCTACACATTCATCATGGAGGAGTCCAAGTGCAAGAGAACAACTACACCATCCAAGACGGAAGCCTGGAAGCGGAGAAGGAAACGCCAAGAAGAAGGCAGCAGCTCCCAGGCGACCCCGTGCCAACGGGCCTCCCAGGCTGGCGATCCTGAAGACCTCGTGCGCAGGAGCATGTACCGTGCCCATGGGACCCCCGTGTCCACGGGCCTCCCGAACCCCGTGCGCACGGCCTCATGCGTCGCGTCTCTGGATACCCCATGCGCACGGGCTCCACTTACCCCGTGCACACGGGCCCCCCTGCACGTGGCTGTTGGGCTTGGCCCTTGTATCCCCATCTCGTCCCTATTTACCCCTTCATCCCTTGGACCTATATATACTCCCCTTCCTTCTCCATTTAGAGGTAGCTAAGATTAGATCTAAACACTAGAGCTTAGCTCATGTACCTCCCCTTGTGGGATTCCTCTTGAGAGAGAGACACTCCATTGGAGTTCAAGGCCTCCATTGGAGAAGATCCCTAGTGGATGAAGACACCCTTGAGGTTAGGATCTATTTAGATCATCAAGCCCTCATCTCCTTCATAGGATTTGGGATGAACTCTAACATGTATCTTATTTCCCTTTGATTGTTCATGTATCTTCTGGATCTTGTGTGTTTGATTGTCTATTGGATGTGAGATTTGACTTGTTCTTGAGTGTTCCTCTTGTTTTCCCTCTTGTGTTCATCTTTTTCTCGGGGATTCCCCCTCCAATTCATGAAAGATCTCCCCATAGGGTTCCACCCTACAACACATGGGCCCTTGGGCCGTTTTCTGCGCACGGGCAGTTGCCGGATGTTCGGCGGCTCACGAAGAGACGGATGTCCGGGCCTCGGCCGGATGTCCGGGCTGGAGTGGCTGATTCTTCTGCTCTCTGGATGGCATGCGCCGGATTTCCGGGCAGGCGCCGGATGTCTGGACCGTCGCGGGGTGCCGGATGTTCGGGGGTCGGCCGGATGTCCAGCCGCTGTAGAACCGCCTGGCTTCTGTCTCTCTCTGGTCTTCTTCGTGTTGGTTGCGCCGGATGTCCGGGCTCCTGCCGGATGTCCGGCCGCTGTAGCTGCTGGCACTTCTTCCTTCTCCTTCCTTTGCTTCCGTGCACGCTTGGCCTTGGTCCTTGGGTTCTCCATGGTCTCCTCTGGTGTACCTGAGTATGCACAAGGTCTGTGCTTGAAGTAGCAACCATGTCTCACGCGTATGGAAAGGGGAAGCATTTAGGAACGGGCTCACCTTGTGTCCAATGGCGCATAGTCGAGGTCTCATCTTATGTATCCTTGGGGCTTCGGGAGTAGTCGGAGTGTACATGGGGATGAACGTGGGATGCTCCGCATCACCGCGGTCTCTCACGAGGAGGAGATACGTATGGATGAGCGACGCTCTATCTCACAAATGAGCTAAATCAATGCTAACCCTAAAACGTAGGTGGAGGGGGAGTATATATAGTCTATAAGGGGTGAAGGGGTACATGGGCTTTCAGCCCGGATACACGGCACGCAGGCAGGAGGGGCCGGATGTCCGGGCGACGGGCCGGATGTCCGGGCGTTGGGGCCGGATGTTCGGGCTGGCGAGATCTAGCTTCTGGACATTCTGTGACAGGGCGCCGGATGTCGGGCTATGGCCGGATGTCCGGGCCCTGTAGCACTTCGGTTGCTGGGCTGCTGCTGTTGTTGACATCTTCAGGGGCCGGATGTCCGGGTCCTGTAGCCTTTCTCCAGTTCCTCTCGTTGTGCTCCTTCATCCTTGTACTTGGGGACTTGTCATAGAAAGGCAACCATTGTGGAAAATGATGTCATAGAAAGACGGTTCATCAATAGCATGAATATGGCAATGGATGCTCAATATGTGACAATATGATCACGATGTATGAATATGTCATCAAGGAAGATCACAACAAATTTGCTTAGGAAATGCACAAGCTCATATATCATGGATGACATGGGAATACAAGATGCAACAAGGCAATCATAATGTGAGTCAATCCATGCATGGGGTGCAAACTTGTGGTAAGTATGATACGTCCATCGAGCATGACATGTATGAGCACAATCAACAAATATGGAGGTGTTGGTGTACCAATGCTCGATGTCGTGGCAAGAGTGGAGTTCCTAAGGTGCATCCAATAAGTTTGAGCGCCCTTCAATATGAAGGTCCATAGAGCCAATCTCCAATGTCGCTAATCCGTTCGCGAGATGTATCATGTAGACAACAAGAAGGAAACAATAATGAAAGAATGACCCATCCAATATGCATACGAGGGTAGCTCAAAGGGAAGGAGTTCACCTTTATGAGGATGGTGAAAATGTTGGTGTCGCGCATCGTGCATGCCTTCACATGACCAAGTTGTCGCATACTGTACCGACTTGTGAATCCTCCAAAATGAAAGAACATGATAAACACTCGGAAAAACAAATGAGGTTAGCGGAAGTGTAAAACCTATCATTCGTGTGGCAAGATACCCAACAAGTGTATGCATCATGCTCATCATAAGAAAGGACAATGGAGCATTTCATAGTATGGAGGCATAAGATGTAAGAACAACCAAATGCAAGAGGCTCAATCAAACAAGCATGCTTGATGAGGACATGACTACCTTGGATATGACCAAATATATTGCATACATGTATATTTTTGAGGTGATTTATAATGCAAACTATGCAATAATTTATTTATATCATACAGGACAAAAATACTTCACAAACTTTTGTGCCATGTCTAATTGCAGGTGTATGGGACATTTGTACAATCCGCTTATGAAGATAAGGGAGAAAGAGATGTGTACTTGCTGTTCAAAAAGTCCTCTCACGTCACTTTTGGCCCCAGAGAAGATAGAGTCCAAGTCTCTCACGTTCTGGACTCAGATTCGTACTGCACAGACACACCTGACTCAAAACGCCAAGAACTATTTCATCCGGACTCCGAATTAGGTGATTCGTTTTTTGTTGGAAAGTAGATTTCATGCTCTTTCCAACCCAATTGGAATGACCTTAAAATCCATCCGGAGAGTTGAGTTATGGACGAAACAATCTGATACTGCAGCAGAATCCGAGTCAAACTATAAGTCCAAAGGTGTTACATCACCTCCACTTGGGGCCATTGGCCTTGTACGACCTAGGGTTAGTTTTAGGCTGCCTTGGGACGTCCTCCCACCTCCTTGGCCGCAACCCCTTGCTCCTATATAAGTAGATCCATCTAGTAGCTTTTTCTTTGGGATTTGTTTAGTCAAAAGTTAGCCATTGCAACTTTGTGTACTTCGTTTGTGTCCAACGACCAGACCAAGACCGCTTACGGATCCCCACCTTTATCAATACTTCATATATACTCGCAATATTTAGATTGCTTTTATCATATTCTTGCTTTGTTCTTTGATTTCTTGCATGAATAGACCTTTGTGGTCAGGTTGATCGTGCTCCGGCGTGGTCAATAACCTCTTGGAGTTGGTTTAGCGATTTCTAAGGCGCAACATCGTGCACATTTGTAGTCGGATCGTCAAAGTCATCTCCACCAAATCGATAGTTATCATCTCATCGAAAGATCGGGACTCCTCCGCCTCTATCAACTTGTCATATTCTATGAATGAGATCCACCATATGTCTTATTTGCAATCTCTTCATAGTGATTATGCAAATGACATTAAAATAAATCCAATTTGCACTTATGGCATAAATGATAAGTCCATGGTTATTGGCATTTGTTTTTCTTGTGATGATATTGATATGCTAGCTTTGCATCATTTATCTCATATGCCATGCCATCACAACCTAGCTTTGGACGTGCATTGTTTTGGATGTTGTCCATTTTCTCCATATGATATTTCCGCTATTTCTCATGAGGAGACCCCCATAGTTTTCTCGTACATTTTAGGAGATTTTCATACATCCCATTCATTGCAAGATCCCCATACTTGTGTGCATCATATGCTCCCCATGAATAAACATGCTATTGATGTTCCATATACTTGCATTCTCAATTTGTGTCCCCGTCGTGTCATACACAATAACTATTATTTTATGATGGATGACATGTTCTTATACCATGCATCAAATTTCTTTGAGCGATGCTTATCTTGTGCTAACTCTAATGTGCACATACACATCATGATGAATGATATGTACATTTACCACGCGCACAATTTCTTTGGTTTGTGTCTCTTTTGTGTAGGTACCCATACTTACTTGTCAACTTCACAATCCCATGAGTTGATAAAATGAGCTCTAGAGAGCAACGATGACTTGGGATACCGTGGATTATCCTTACCACTGTCCCCATGGTGCAAAAACTTCGCTCATTTCTTCTACACTAGATAACCCGTTGCGCCCATGGAGCAAAAAGCAAAAGCGAGCCGAGCATGGTGAGAGTGATAGCATGATAGCGTGATCTGCTGACCAATTTTATAGATACTCAATGTTCGGGAAAGTGTTTATGCTTGTTGTGTGAACCACTGAACCTTGTCCTTATGTGTTATTTGGCTATTTGTTGTGGTTTGTGAACCACTGAACCTCAACCTTATATGCTATTTTAGATTTTCAGTTGCCTATATGCTATATTTCCTATTTTCTTGTGCATATTATTCGAAAGCAGCCAAATTCTGGCCAATTTTTTAAAAAAAAACGCTTAATCCCGGTTAAGCTGCGCTTAAGCGGCAATTGCTCTAAGCTGTGGCCTTCCGCTCCGCTTACGCTTACCGCTTTCTCAAACATTGTAGATACTTAGGTACACATGTTTGTATGTTCTATTACATGGTAGCATGATAGCTCAAAAAAAAAATATGAGATCACTTGATGATAGCTTACATTGGCTTTATCAAGCAAGTTATATTAGCATAGATGTATCATAGATATAGTGCTTATCTCTTAACATTTCGCTGAGTCTTGTATCTGCTGCCAGCAAGAAAGACCAAGACATAAAAGTGGTTGTATTAGGTAGTCATTGTTGGATGTCCCATATGTACCGAACACGATTTCATCGTTTAAGCAACTCTTCATGGTGGGGCTGAGCAGTCCTTGTAATCATCCTGAATGAACCGAGAGAGATCCAACTCGTAGATTGTGACATGAGATTGTATGCCTGCAACACATGCCAAGAAGTATAGGTTGATCGAGATCAGACATCGAAGTGAATCTCGCAAGCTTGCAATAAGGAAAAGAAAGCTTGTCACTACTGCAACATCTTTACATCAGTTTTAGATAGAGAAATCAATCTTTACTGTGCCATATCAACACATCTATTAAGTTATTGTAGTACCCCAAGCCCTTCAGATTGATCTTGCCTCTTCCATCTACATAAAGGAGGTAGCATGGTAGTCCAAAAAAAAGTTGTCAGCACAGTTCATGATAGCTTATACATTGGTTTTAGAAAGCAAGCTATATAGGTAGCCATATATCATATAGATAGCCCTAATCTTTCAGCTCGTGGTTGAGTTTTTTATCTTCTGTTGATATGTCAGATCAAAACATGTAGTCATCAACATTAGGCAGAGTCATTGATGCATGTTCCATCAATATACCTGCATATACTGATAGATGATAAAAACTTTGAGAATAACAGGATTTTTAGCTTGTTCAAACTGAAGTAGGACAGATGCATATACTGTCTTTCAAGTTCCAAGAAAATAGGAAAACACATGGAAACAGACATCTATATAGCAATCACTTATTCATGTGTAGAGTAAGAAGCATATATGCAATAAGGAATGGTGGCACAAAAGGCAAGGGCGAGCCGAGTATTCAAACCATGCATATGTGACTGCTTCAGAATCAGCTTATAACTTATTACATGGCACCATGACAGATCAAAAGAAAGTATGAGGTCACTTGATAATAACATACATTGATTTTATAAAGCAAATTGTAGTAGTATAAGTTTAAACCATGCACATAAAATTATTTAGACACTGATTAGAAGATAAGGAAATGGATACTCAGTGCTGATACATAGTGTTCCAAGAAGTTTACAATAGATTATTTACAATGTTATTAGCAAGCAAAGCACATAGCTAGAGATGGTTATGAAGTGATGGACATCAGATAAAGTCATCGCTGCATGTGCCATCGGTATCGAAATTGACTTCGTTGTCTAAGCAACTCTTCATGGTGGGTGTGATTGGTAGGCCGTCATTGCCTAAAGCAGAAATTCCTTCGGTATCATCATCCAGACTCCAAAAATACTTGTTTGTTTTTTGTACAATGTCTCATTGTAAAGTTGTATCATTAAGATGATTAGCAACATATCTTATCTATGAGAAATACGATTCAGATTGTTGTCTTCGGGTGTTGATCCTTCTGTGAATTTGGCCTCAATTATACGGCAAAGTTCCTTCGCTACCATGAAATCTCTACTCAGACTACTGCACCAGCTGCTGCTCAAATAGTCTATTTTCTATCGTTTTCTTTCTGTTGATGCTCTAGAGATTTATATTTTTGCTGTTGATGCTCCAGAGATTTATATTTTTGCTGAACCAACTGCAGCTGGTCACAGTTGGAAGTCTTGCAACACCCTACTGTAAGATCCTTCCATGTACTTGAGAGCTTTAGTTTCCAGTCGATCTTCAGCCTCTTCGAGTTTTCCGTACACATAGATGGATATTGATTTCCTTGGAAGTCAGTTATCTAGTTGGTTCTTAGATGGATATAACTAAATGGTTGTGTCAAAACCAACCGTCCTTGCCTTCTGTGTTAAGTACATTGCATTTGCAAGGCCAAGCTATTGCGTAGTAGCATCCAGAAGCCCTTCTGTTGGGATCCTGAATTTTTCCATCGCGACCACCACGAAAGAGAAGACACTATGAGTAGTGCAGTTTATGATTCTATATGTGTCTGTATGTGTATCAATTTCTAGTGAGATACACAATTCGCATAGTAAATGAATTATATGTTATTCTAAAGCTGATAATAAAATAATTAAGTGTAGCCAGGGCTTGAGCTTGCTTAAAATCATGATTGTACTATTTGCCAAGCACCAACAAACCAGGGGATCAACAGGTGTGGGTATGTACCAAGTGGTTACTCTAGTCTTTATTAGGAAGTATGCATAGTCTTGGTAGAAAACAAATTTCATTATCTCGTCCTTGATGCTATAATATTTATCAGAAGAGGTTATGGAAGCAAATATAAGGTACAATCATGGTTTTGTCTAATTTTGACGGAATCACACTGCCAACCTATCACTTCTGCTGCGTATGTGATGCCATGCTGAGCACTCGCACGAGACATGGATAACGCCACCAAAATGACCTTGTCAATAAATGCAAATTTGTACAATGTACGAACATGGTCTGACACAGATAATACCTCTAACAACCACATAGGATTTTAGCACATAGGAATATATACAGAAAAATAAGACCAGAGATGAACTTATTCTGAACTCAAGGACACCAAACTGTTGGAAAATAAAGGGAAGCACCAATCCTCATGAAATTTGTGCTGATAGGTAGAACATATTCCTTTTCATGTATTGTGGTACAGGGGTTGCGGAAGAAAGCATGCTCACCTTTCTTGGTAGGGTGCGACTGCTCCAGGGACAACAAGCCACAAGATCTCCAACCAATCAGAAACAAATAATAATTTCCCTCTCTTCAGTTTCAGACATCCAGTCACCAAAACTGTATGGGCCAAATATAATCCTCAGAGGATGTAGGAAATAATAAATAAGCAAAAGGATTATCCCTGGAAATGCAATAATGTTGCAAAACAGTCAAGATTGTATGAAAAATTACATATCTTACCCTGTTGCTCGCACTCCTCAACGCCTGCTCCTTCTCCCTGTCATTGGCATGGTTGCATTATACACTATAACCAACATCCACGAATAAAATTTAACAAAAGCATTTGATAACAGAAAAAGGAGTGAAATGAGATATACAGTCGGTTCAATAGCCCAATGTTTTGCAAGATCATAAAAGCTACTCTAAATATGGGTAATTAATAAAGGTACGATATTGATGATTTATTTTCATATCAAAAGAAGATAGGTAATGGAGATTCCATTAGTAAACAAATAAGTGCGAGGGAAAACTATGTATAGTCCAACATGTTTAGGCTTTCTTAGTCAATAGTCTACTCAAATGTAGTTAATATATAGCAGATCAATATCAAAAAAATACCTGCCTAAATATGCCGAGAAGAGAGGTAGAAAGCCTATTTAAATCTATAACAGTTACAAAGTTGCATCATCCTACTACGTTAAACATATAATGGTAGCTCTAGATGTTGCTTAACATGGAGCATAGTTTGATGCCGCAGTGCAACCTCATAAACTTTGCATACAACAACCTGTAGATAAATGTGAACCAAAATAAAGTGTCTTTGCTCCAAATGATAGAACATACCTGAACGCCATTTCTTCACATCTCATCTCTCAAACAGAGGCATGCCAAATACTTGCCATAGGAGGTTTCCAGTGCGTACATCAAGCCATCGCTGAAAAGAACCGGAAGACAAACCTGTGAAAAGAATTGAATTCTTTTACAAAAACGAATCATTGAGCAAGCAAATGACAATGAAGGGACGAAAAGATAAGCAGTCACATGGTCAATGAGCAAAGGTGCTCCAGGGCAGAAGGAACTACACACAAACTCATGGAGAAGCAACCTGGAATCGGTAAAACAAAGTGGCAGCTAGAAACTAACCTGAACCAATAAGAACATGCCATGCTTAGCCATCACCCAAGGATGTGAAATAAATACAGGGCATTTTTCTCACCTGATGCAGGGTCACAGGCTTGTTGGCGAGGTCCGCAACTCCTTCGACCGCTGCATCGGCAATGGGGTGGGAGACGGGGCAAGTGAAGCTGCTTCCGTCTCTACATCCCTTCCCCCTCTCTACTACCAATGGCTCTCCATCTTCAACCGTAGGGGAACCGGTGCACAGAATCTTGGTATGAAAGCTAGGAATGAGGGATTGGCTGCTCATCTCATGCTATTCCTGTTGGGCGGCGAGGAAGAGGTATCAGCAGCCCAAGCTCGATCGCGAACCTCCTGAGCCAACAAGGAGAGGGTTGCTTGGAACATGAGCTCCATGAAGTCACCATCGTGCACCAGCTGCATGTGTCGGCGTCCACCCACTGAGGCCATCGTTTGCCGACACCACCGCACGAGCCGTCGTCCTCTGCTAGAATCCGAAGTACATTTGTAAATCGCAAGAGGTGCTCTCCTAGAATCTGAAGTACATATATTAAAGCAGCAGTCATTGGTTTGGGCATATATAAAACCAAGAATTAGCAAGAAGCTAAGAAAACTCCTAATCAAGAATATACTGGTTCGCTTATGCTTGTGCTAGTGGCTTGTTTCCTGCCTACTGCTTAATTCCGCATGACATGTGGGAACACCTTCAATCTAGCAAGGATCATCACTACCACATGTGATGCGCAATCACGCGGTAACCTTTGTTACTGACTTGCAAAACAAATTCAGAGAACAAACCACTGTAAGCCGCCAAATAGGTATAGTAGAGGAGATGTTCTTACTTGTGCCTCTTACCTTTGCTGCCAATACTGATTCTTGATGGTCGAATGCATCTAACAAAATCCAGGAAGCAACAAAAGCAACTGTGTAAACATCCAAAACTGCAACAAAATTTATAATTTAACTAAAAGAGGAGCATGAACAAATCATCACCGTGAAGCAACATTACATGATACCGTACATCGCAGCAGTCCTAATATAATTATTCATATTAGCCATCTACACCAAGAAAAAAAATCAAACGTCATCATTGTTGTCCAAACCATTGATTCCTCCTTTGATTTTGAATGATAGCGAAGCATCATGAAATCTGAAAGGAAGCATGGTGTATCGGTTAAAGAGAAGAAAGCCATGGTTGAAACATCTAGTTTTTCTCGAGCAGATTTTTAGTTCTACAAAAAACGAAAGGACAAAGAATGAAATAAAAAGCTAAAAAGAAATTAAGTATGCACACGCAAACCTACAAAGGTTGGTGTTTTACCTACACGTACAGCAACAATCTAGCCAGATGAGAGAGAGAGAGGGGGGGGGGGGGGGGGGGGGGGGGGGGGGGGGGGGGGGGGGGGGGGGGGGGGCTCTCACCTTGTTCTTCAGTCTCCCTCTTGTCATCTTCATTCAATCTGCACACATCTTATTTAGGAAAAGCATAAATCGAGAAATCGAAATCAGATTATCAAAGAACCAGGCGAATCAAGGGGTAAAAGAATAGAGAAAGATGGTGAAGCTGAAGATGTGCGGCCAACATTGGGGATGGGGCACGACGACCAAGCGGTAGGCAGTGATGACCGACTCCATTCCACCATGACCTGAGCACTCCTTCGCACATATGCCCTCCCCACCCTTCCTCGGCTCCTCCACACCCATCATGAATCCTGCGCCCAATCCAGAATCAGTATTGGCAGCAAAGGTAATAGGCATGAGTAAGAAAGAAAGAGGAAGAGAGAAAGAGGCAGAGAGGTGGTTCCTTCTTGCCGCGGTCCAGCGCAGCCGGTGGTGAGGCGGCGGCTGGCCGGCGTCACCTCTCCTGCTCTGCCTCGGAACCGCGTCTCCGATGTTGATGCTTGACCTCCGCTCCACCCTCGTTTCCCCTCTCCTTCCCTCCTCGATCTCTCATCCTCGCCGTCGTCGATCCGCTCCTCCCGCACCGCTGAACTCCAGCGCGGGGCAGGGACGGGGGCTCCTCAAGGGGGCGGGAAGGCCTCCGGGCGGGGCTGCTCTGGCGCGATGGAGAGAGCGGGGAGGGGCCGGGAGGTGGCGGCTGTGCACGGAAGCAGGAGTGGAGAGCGGAGAGGGGGAGGGACTTGGGGCTCGAGAAGCGTGGAGGATTGGTCGATAGGGTTTCACCAGGCTCGACCCACCCCACGGCGCCCACGACCGCCGCGGTCAAGCGTTTTTTGACCGAACACACATACCACACACACTGGACGCTGGGTCCGCGTGCAAAGGAGGCCCATCTGCCATTGACTGGAGCACGAAAGTATAAGGTTGAGAGAAACGAATGGCTAGATTTTTGACAGCACCGTAAAAAAAACGCCAGCGAGGTAGATCGTTCGAGCGATGCAGTTGCGCTAGAACGGCGGGTAGGTTTATAGGTTAAATGTCCCTCACATGGTTATGGCTTATTGTCCATTATATATCCTTTGCCCATATTTTCATGTTCACTTTGCATGATATGCCTATTCCTATGCCTTTGTCATGCATTTATGACCCATGCTTTGCTTTACACATGATAATTGATTCTCATACTTTGATGTGTATTTGCAAGCTCGGTGGAGATATCTCTTGTTATTGCCATGTTTGCTTTACGTCCATTCTATGATGATACTTTCATATTGCTTTGTGCTCGTGCTTGCGATATGTCATGTGCATTGTCTATGCCTAGTGTCTACTCACATGACATGATTGCCATGATTTACTCTAGTGTGTTGCATCTTCGCTCCACTAGTTTGCACGACTTGATCTATATGCTTGTTCATGTTGCATCACACATGATTCATACTTGCTCATTTCATGCGGTTGATGACAACCATTTCTATGCTTTGCACATGATTCATATTGTTTCTTGTCATATATTTCCATGTGTTGCCTCTCTCATGCTAGATGAGTTGTCATGTATTGAGTGCAACGATGCATTTAGCCTTGCTAATGAGATTGCCCCCATAGCATCCTCACATATGATTGGAGATTTTGACATATTTCTTGTGAAGCATGCTTGTCTTCCTTTTTTGCACCATATACCTAGTGCCATGAATATCACCATTGTTGGATCATATTATTCATGCACTTGTGATTCTAATGGTTATGTGCAAAAGATGAGAACCATCATGATGGATGATGTGTTTGTCTATCATGCGCATACTTTGTTTTATTGTGTGCATGTGTAGAATACTTGGACTTTGTGTCGACTTCCACTTCACGTGAGTTGACTGTTCCAGCTCTTGAGAGCAAGCCTCATATATTCTACCATGACTCGCTTCTACACCACATTTCCTACAACTTCGAGATTGTGAAGAATGCACAAGGATACACTTTCAAGGTGACATCCTTTTTGAGCTTGGATATTGTGGATCATACTTCATGTGTTGCTTGCACCATTTGCACGCATGTTCGAGATATTGCTTTCACCCATGCTTGCCACATTTCCATGCTTCATTACATATACACCTTGTGTGTTGCATCCAATTCTTGGACTACTTGCTACTATCATATAGTTGGTTGCACCAATATCATTTCTTCACATATGCCATGTCCCATTGATAGCTACATGCTTACCTTGATTGCCTCACACATGTTGAACAATTTCTCTTTCTATTGTATTGAGTGCCACACTATTTTCACTACACCCTATGCACGCTATGCTTGGATTGTCTTGCACTTAACCCATGTGTTTAGACACTTCATTTTATTTGGTGATGTGAATGATTCATATGCCTACCATCGACCACTTATCGAGCGCTTTATGCATGATTGCTACAACCGTGAGGTTGATGCTTCTTCTCTTGTTACGCATATTTGCATCACTACCTCACATTTGAATGCTTGTTTCCATGATGTCCTTCTTTGTGCTCAATTTATGTGCTCACATGACATGCTACAATCCTTTGTCAAACCTTATGCTATGCTTGATGATGACACTTGTTGGGTGAATCACCGCTTGAATGCTTGGTTTTGCACTAATGCTAACCACATTTGTTTTTCCAAGTGTTTGATGTCTTTGTTTCTTTTTAAGAAATCACGAGACGGTGCGACATTGGAGAGTGCCCATTTCGAGCTTCAAGATGATGAGAACTTGGTGATCGACCACTTCTACATGGCAACGCCATCTCTTTCCCATGGTGATTTGGTTTTTGATCCGAGGTCGGATCTTTCCCAAGGGGGGGGGGGATGATGCGGAGCATCCTACGGACATCACCATGTCAAGAGTCCATTTGGCAAGTGACACGTGTGACTTCTACTTCACATACACAAAGGTGAATCATCTCCTTTACACATGCTCACTTGACACTCTCGAGGATGGTGTACAACTTGACACTCCTTCCGTGTGCATCCATTGCTATTGTCGGAACATCACGGATGCCGAGGAGGAGTGCGAGCGCAAGTGTGCCTCTACACCATCCGGGAGGGAAGCATGGAAGAGAAGACGGAAGAAAGGAGAAGAAGACGGAGCAGCGGCTGAAGCTAGCCCGGACGTCCGGACCACCGTCCGGATCATTCGGACCCAGGTGGATCATCCGAGTCCCCCTCCAGATCATCTGGATAACCACGCTGACGATACTCAAAGGTTTCTCGTGAAGCCGAATCATCCGAGCCCCCTCCCGGATCATCCGGACGATGGCTGGATCATCCGGACCCCCATCCGGATCATCCGGGCCTTGCTTGCGTGCAACGTTTCGGGCCGAGGCCCATGTACACATTCGCCCCCTCACTTACCCCTTCACACACTAGACTATAAATAGACCTCCTCCACCTCCTTTCTAGGAAAAGAAAAAGTGATAGCTCATTCTTAGGTGAGGTTTGCTCCTACCTCTACTCTTGAGAGAGAGAGAGAGACTATCACTCCCATGGAGTTCAAGACCTCCATGTGAGAAGATCCCGAGGGATTCAAGCCCCCCTCATGGGAAGATCCGTCTAGGATAGCATCAAGACCTCCTCATGGAGATGAACTCTACCTTGTATCTTTCCTTTTGTTGTTCATGTACCTTGTGGATCTTGTGTGTTTGATTGTCTAGTGGATGTGTGATTGGACTTGTTCTTGAGTGTTTCCCCTTGTGATTTCTCTCGTTCTTCCCCGTGTTATTCGTGTTCCTCGTAGGGATCCGCTCCAATCGTGAAAGATCGGGCCGCTAGGGTTCTACCCTCCATCATCGATGGTGCTAATGCGGATGATATGGTGGAGGGCCTAGGCAAACTTGCCAAATTTTCAAAAGTTTGATGGAGTCAAATGGTGTTGAAACCTATCTTAATGGATGGGAGGTGTCAATAGCTACTCAACGAGCTAAAGAACGCGAAAATCGGACTCCGAATGTGAAAGTTATGGTCAAAACGGTGAAACGGGAAAAGGTGAAATGACAGCGGGCGGACATCCGGGGGTTTGCCCGGATGTCCGGGACGTGATGTCCAGAACCTTGCGCGAAAATGCGCTCCAGGAGCCGGATGTCCGGGCTAATGGCCAGATTTCCAGGATGGGCGGATGTCTGGGAGTCGGGCCGGATGTCCGGGCTCCAAATCAGAGGATGAACTCGAGGAACTCGATTTTGGGGCAGATATTGATGTTTTCGGGTGCAAAATTGTAGAGATTTTGTGGATGGAAAGTGGGGAAACTTGGGGAGATGCTAGATCCACTTGAAACCAAGCAAATCCATGGATCAAAATCAACAAAACATCATCAAACCAACAAATCGCAAAAAAAATTGGGGCTATTTTTGGTGGGGAATTTTCGGATTTAGGACGAAAACAACAAAATCAAGCTAGAAAACATGGGGTAGGGGCTCCAAAAACATGATCAACGTGGCTCATGATACCAAGATGATGTAGGGCGGAACCCTAGGGGCGATCTTTCACGTTTGGAGAGGATCCCTACGAGTAACACGAAGAACACACGGAAGAACACGAGGGGAAAGCAAGAGAAACACTCAACCAACGAGAATATGATCACACATGTGCTAGATCCAAAGAACACAAAGAGATACACGATTCAAATCCAACAAAGCACGATACATGTGGCGGTAGTTCATCTCCAAGAGAAGGTCTTGAATCCATGAGGGATCTTCCCGTAAAGGGGTCTTGAATCCCTGGTGGATCTTCTCCAAAGAGGCCGCGGTCTCTCACGAGGAGGAGATCCGTATGGATGAGCAAAGCTCTATCTCAAATGAGCTAATCCTTTGCTAACCCTAACTAGGAGGAAGTGGGGGAGTATATATAGTGCTAGCCCACGAAGGGGTAAGTGAGAGGGGGATACATGGGCCCTTGGCCCGTTCTCTTCGCACAGGCAGGTGTCGGATGTCCGGCGGCTCACGAAGAGCCAGATGTCCGGGCTGGAGTGGCCGATTCTTCTGCTCTCTGGATGGCGTGGGCCGGATTTCCGGGCAGGCACCGGATGTCCCGCCCGTCGCAGGGCGCCGGATGTCCGGGGGTCGGCCGGATGTCCGGCCGCTGTAGAGTCGCATGGCTTCTGTCTCTCTGGTCTTCTTCTGGTTGGTGGCACCGGATGTCCGGCCGCTGTAGCTGCTGGCACTTTTTCCTTCTCCTTCCTTTGCTTCTGCGCACTCTTGGCCTTGGTCCTTGGGTTCTCCATGGTCTCCTCGGGTGTACCTGAGTATGCACAAGGTCCATGCTTGAAGTAGCAACCATGTCTCATGCGAATGGAAAGGGAAAGCATTTAGGAACGGGCTCACCTTGTGTCCAATGGCGCATAGTCGAGGTCTCATCTTATGTATCCTTGGGGCTTGGGGAGTAGTCGGAGTGTACATGGGGATGAACGTGGGATGCTCCGCATCACCAC
Source organism: Triticum aestivum (assembly GCF_018294505.1). Taxonomy (NCBI): domain Eukaryota; kingdom Viridiplantae; phylum Streptophyta; class Magnoliopsida; order Poales; family Poaceae; genus Triticum; species Triticum aestivum. The sequence goes on from NC_057801.1 coordinate 351,560,392, forward strand.
GGTTTCCCACGAGGAGGAGATCTGTATGGATGAGCGACGCTCTATCTCACAAATGAGCTAAATCAACGCTAACCCTAAAACGTAGGTGGAGGGGGAGTATATATAGTCTAAGGGGCGAAGGGGTACATGGGCTTTCAGCCCGGATACACGGCACGCAGGCAGGACGGGTCGGATGTCCGGGAGACGTGCCGGATGTCCGGGCTGGCGAGATCCACCTTCTGGACATTCTATGATGGGGCACCGGATGTCCGGGGCCTGGCCGGATGTCCGGGCCCTGTAGAACTTCGGTTGTTGGGCTGCTGCTGTTGTTGACATCTTCAGGGGCCCGATGTCCAGGCCAGGGCTGGATGTCCGGGTCCTGTAGCCTTTCTCCGGTTCCTCTCGTCGTGCTCCTTCATCCTTGTAGTTGGGGACTTGTCCATCATTCCGAGCATCTCCGAGAGGGTCTCCTTGGTAGCTAGGCATGTGTAGTGTCCTCGCATTAGGTAGCTGTTGGGGAACGTTGCAGAAAATTAAAAGAATTTCTATGGTTTCACCAAGATCCATCTATGAGTTCATCTAAGCAACGAGTCAAGGGAGAGAGTTTGCATCTACATACCACTTGTAGATCGCGTGCGGAAGCTTGCAAGGTGATGATGTAGTTGTACTCGACGTGATCCAAATCACCGATGACCAGCGCCAAACGGACGGCACCTCCGTGTTCAACACACGTACGGGACGGGAGACGTCTCCTCCTTCTTGATCCAGCAAGGGGGAAGGAGAGGTTGATGAAGATCCAGCAACACGACGGCGTGGTGGTGGATGCAGGGCGTCACAGCAGCAGGGCTTCGCCGAGACTACGAGGGAGAGACGTAACGGGGGGAGATGGAGGCGCCAGGGGCTGGTGTATGAAGTCCCTCCTCTCCCCCACTATATATAGGGGTGCCAGGGGGGGGCGCCGGCCCTAGTAGATGAGATCTACTAGGGGGGCGGCGGCCTAGGGGAGGTTTCCCTCCCCCCCAAGGCACCTAGGGGTGCCTTCCACCACTAGGACTCCTCCTAGGGGGAAACCCTAGGCGCATGGGCCTATAGGGGCTGGTGCCCTTGGCCCATGAAGGCCAAGGCGCACCCCCTACAGCCCATGTGGCCCCCCGGGACAGGTGGCCCCACCCGGTGGACCCCCGGGACCCTTCCGGTGGTCCCGGTACAATACCGATAACCCCGAAACTTGTCCCGATGCCCGAAATAGCACTTCCTATATATAATTCTTTACCTCCGGACCATTCCGGAACTCCTTGTGACGTCCGGGATCTCATCCGGGACTCCGAACAACATTCGGGTTTCTGCATATACATATCTTCATAACCCTAGCGTCACCGAACCTTAAGTGTGTAGACCCTACGGGTTCGGGAGACATGCAGACATGACCGAGACGCTCTCAGTCAATAACCATCAGCGGGATCTGGATACCCATGATGGCTCCCACATGCTCCTCGATGTTGTCATCGGATGAACCACGATGTCGAGGATTCGATCAAACCCTGTATGCAATTCCCTTTGTCAATCGGTACGTTACTTGCCCGAGACTCGATCGTCGGTATCCCAATACCTTGTTCAGTCTCGTTACCGGCAAGTCACTTTACTCGTACCGTAATGCATGATCCCGTGTCCAACACCTTGGTCACATTGAGCTCATTATGATGATGCATTACCGAGTGGGCCCAGAGATACCTCTCCGTCATACGGAGTGACAAATCCCAGTCTCGATCCGTGTCAACCCAACAGCTACTTTCGGAGATACCTGTAATGCACCTTTATAGTCACCCAGTTACGTTGTGACGTTTGATACACCCAAGGCACTCTTACGGTATCCGGGAGTTACACGATCTCATGGTCGAAGGAAGAGATACTTGACATTGCAAAGCTCTAGCAAAACGAACTACACGATCTTTTATGCTATGCTTAGGATTGGGTCTTGTCCATCACATCATTCTCCTAATGATGTGATCCCGTTATCAACGACATCCAATGTCCATAGTCAGGAAACCATGACTATCTGTTGATCACAACGAGCTGGTCAACTAGAGGCTTACCAGGGACATATTGTGGTCTAAGTATTCACACGTGTATTACGATTTCCGGATAATACAGTTATAGCATGAATAAAAGACAATTATCATGAACAATGAAATATAATAATACTTTTATTATTGCCTCTAGGGCATATTTCCAACAGTCTCCCACTTGCACTAGAGTCACCAATCTAGTTACATTGTGATGAATCGAACACCCATAGAGTTCTGGTGTTGATCATGTTTTGCACGCGAGAGAGGTTTAGTCAGCGGATCTGCGACATTCAGATCCGTGTGCACTTTGCAAATCTCTATGTCTCCATCTTGAACATTTTCACGGATGGAGTTGAAACGACGCTTGATGTGCCTGGTCTTCTTGTGAAACCTGGGCTCCTTGGCGAGGGCAATAGCTCCAGTGTTGTCACAGAAGAGTTTGATCGGCCCCGACGCATTGGGTATGACTCCTAGGTCGGTGATGAACTCCTTCACCCAAATCGCTTCATGTGCTGCCTCCGAGGCTGCCATGTACTCCGCTTCACACGTAGATCCCGCCACGACGCTCTGCTTGCAGCTGCACCAGCTTACTGCTCCACCATTCAACATATACACGTATCCGGTTTGTGACTTAGAGTCATCCAGATCTGAGTCGAAGCTAGCGTCGACGTAACCCTTTACGACGAGCTCTTCGTCTCCTCCATAAACGAGAAACATGTCCTTCGTCCTTTTCAGGTACTTCAGGATATTCTTGACCGCTGTCCAGTGTTCCTTGCCGGGATTACTTTGGTATCTTGCTACCAAACTTACGGCAAGGTTTACATCGGGTCTGGTACACAGCATGGCATACATAATAGATCCTATGGCTGAAGCATAGGGGATGACACTCATCTCTTCTTTATCTTTTGCCGTGGTCGGTGACTGAGCTGAGCTCAGTCTCACACCTTGTAACATAGGCAAGAACCCCTTCTTGGACTGATCCATTCTGAATCTCTTCAAAATCTTATCAAGGTATGTGCTTTGTGAAAGACCTATGAGGCGTCTCGATCTATCTCTATAGATCTTGATGCCTAATATATAAGCAGCTTCTCCAAGGTCCTTCATTGAAAAACACTTATTCAAGTAGGCCTTAATGCTGTCCAGAAATTCTATATTATTTCCCATCAGGAGTATGTCATCTACATATAATATGAGAAATGCTACAGAGCTCCCACTCACTTTCTTGTAAACGCAGGCTTCTCCATAAGTCTGCATAAACCCAAACGCTTTGATCATCTCATCAAAGCGAATGTTCCAACTCCGAGATGCTTGCACCAGTCCATAAATGGATCGCTGGAGCTTGCATACTTTGTTAGCGTTCCGAGGATCGACAAAACCTTCCGGCTGCATCATATACAGTTCTTCCTTAAGATGCCCGTTAAGGAATGCTGTTTTGACGTCCATCTGCCATATCTCATAATCATAGTATGCGGCAATTGCTAACATGATTCGGACGGACTTTAGCTTCGCTACGGGAGAGAATGTCTCGTCGTAGTCAATCCCTTGAACCTGTCGATAACCCTTAGCGACAAGTCGAGCTTTATAGATGGTAATATTACCATCCGCGTCCGTCTTCTTCTTAAAGATCCATTTGTTTTCTATCGCTCGCCGATCATCGGGCAAGTCTGTCAAAGTCCATACTTTGTTTTCATACATGGATTCTATCTCGGATTTCATGGCTTCAAGCCATTTGTTGGAATCCGGGCCCGCCATTGCTTCTTCATAGTTCGAAGGTTCATTGTTGTCTAACAACATGATTTCCAGGACAGGGTTGCCGTACCACTCTGGTGCGGAACGTGTCCTTGTGGACCTACGAAGTTCAGCAGTAACTTGATCCGAAGTACCTTGATCATTATCATTGTTTTCCTCTTCAGTTGGTGTGGGCATCACAGGAACGGTTTCCTGCGCTGCGCCACTTTCCCGCTCAAGAGGTAGTACTTCATCGAGTTCTACTTTCCTCCCACTTACTTCTTTCGAGAGAAACTCTTTTTCCAGAAAGCATCCGTTCTTGGCAACAAAGATCTTGCCTTCGGATCTTAAGTAGAAGGTATACCCTACAGTTTCCTTAGGGTATCCTATGAATACGCATTTTTCCGACTTGGGTTCGAGCTTTTCAGGTTGAAGTTTCTTGACATAAGCATCGCATCCCCAAACTTTTAGAAACGACAGCTTAGGTTTCTTTCCAAACCATAATTCATACGGTGTCGTCTCAACGGATTTAGACGGTGCCCTATTTAAAGTGAATGTAGCTGTCTCTAGAGCGTATCCCCAAAATGATAGCGGTAAATCGGTAAGGGACATCATAGACCGCACCATATCCAATAGGGTGCGATTACGACGTTCGGACACACCGTTTCGCTGAGGTGTTCCAGGCGGCGTGAGCTGTGAAACGATTCCACATTTCCTTAAGTGTGTACCAAATTCGTGACTTAAGTATTCTCCTCCACGATCTGATCGTAAGAATTTTATCTTTCGGTCACGTTGATTCTCTACCTCATTCTGAAATTCCTTGAACTTTTCAAAGGTCTCAGACTTGTGTTTCATTAAGTAGACATACCCATATCTACTCAAGTCATCTGTGAGAGTGAGAACATAACGATATCCTCCGCGAGCCTCAACGCTCATTGGACCGCACACATCGGTATGTATGATTTCCAACAAGTTGGTTGCTCGCTCCATTGTTCCGGAGAACGGAGTCTTGGTCATTTTGCCCAAGAGGCATGGTTCGCACGTGTCAAACGATTCATAATCAAGAGACTCTAAAAGTCCATCGGCATGGAGCTTCTTCATGCGCTTGACACCAATGTGACCAAGGCGGCAGTGCCACAAGTATGTGGGACTATCGTTATCAACTTTAAATCTTTTGGCATCTACACTATGAACATGTGTAATATTACGCTCGAGATTCATTAAGAATAAACCATTGACCATCGGAGCATGACCATAAAACATATCTCTCATATAAATCGAACAACCATTATTCTCAGACTTAAATGAGTAGCCATCTCGTATTAAACGAGATCCTGATACAATGTTCATGCTCAAACTTGGCACTAAATAACAATTATTAAGGTTCAAAACTAATCCCGTAGGTAAATGTAGAGGCAGCGTGCCGACGGCGATCACATCGACTCTGGAACCATTCCCGACGCGCATCGTCACCTCGTCCTTTGCCAGTCTCCGTTTATTCCGCAGCTCCTGCTGTGAGTTACAAATATGAGCAACGGCACCGGTATCAAATACCCAGGAGTTACTACGAGTACTGGTAAGGTACACATCAATCACATGTATATCAAATATACCTTTGGTGTTGCCGGCCTTCTTATCCGCTAAGTATTTGGGGCAGTTCCGCTTCCAGTGACCCTTCCCCTTGCAATAAAAGCACTCAGTCTCAGGCTTGGGTCCATTCTTTGACTTCTTCCCGGTAACTGGCTTACCAGGCGCGGCAACATCTTTGCCGTCCTTCTTGAAGTTCTTCTTACCCTTGCCCTTCTTGAACTTAGTGGTCTTATTGACCATCAACACTTGATGTTCTTTCTTGATTTCAGCCTCTGCTGACTTCAGCATCGAGAACACTTCAGGAATGGTCTTTTCCATCCCCTGCATGTTGTAGTTCATCACAAAGCTCTTGTAGCTTGGTGGGAGCGACTGGAGGATTCTGTCAATGACCGCCTCATCTGGGAGGTTAATGTTCAGCTGGGTCATACGGTTGTGCAACCCAGACATCTTCAGGATGTGCTCACTGACAGAACTGTTTTCCTCCATCTTACAACTGTAGAACTTGTCGGAGACATCATATCTCTCGACCCGGGCATGAGCTTGAAAAACTAGTTTCAGCTCTTCGAACATCTCATATGCTCCGTGATGCTCAAAACGCTTTTGGAGCCCCGGTTCTAAGCTGTAAAGCATGCCGCACTGAACGAGGGAGTAATCATCAGCGCGAGACTGCCAAGCATTCATAATGTCTTGGTTCTCTGGGACGGGAGCGTCACCTAGCGGTCCTTCTAGGACATATTGTTTCCTGGCAGCTATGAGGATGATCCTCAGGTTCCGGACCCAGTCCGTATAGTTGCTGCCATCATCTTTCAGCTTGGTTTTCTCTAGGAACGCGTTGAAGTTCATGTTGACATTAGCGTTGGCCATTGATCTACAAGACATATTTGCAAAGGTTTTAGACTAAGTTCATGATAATAAAGTTCTAATCAAATTATGAACTCCCACTTAGATTAGACATCCCTTTAGTCATCTAAGTGTTACACGATCCGAGTCGACTAGCCCGTGTCCGATCATCACGTGAGACGGACTAGTCATCGTCGGTGAACATTCTCATGTTGATCGTATCTTCTATACGATTCGTGTTCGACCTTTCGGTCTCCGTGTTCCGAGGCCATGTCTGCACATGCTAGGCTCGTCAAGTTAACCCTAAGTGTTTTCGCTGTGTAAAACTGTCTTACACCCGTTGTATGTGAACGTAAGAATCCATCACACCCGATCATCACGTGGTGCTTAGAAGCGACGAACTGTAGCAACGGTGCACAGTTAGGGGAGAACACTTCTTGAAATTTTATAAGGGATCATCTTATTTACTACCGTCGTCCTAAGTAAACAAGATGCATAATACATAATAAACATCACATGCAATTATATAGTTGTGACATGATATGGCCAATATCATATAGCTCCATTGATCTTCATCTTCGGGGCTCCATGATCATCTTGTCACCGGCTTGACACCATGATCTCCATCATCATGATCTCCATCATCGTGTCTTCATGAAGTTGTCACGCCAACGACTACTTCTACTTCTATGACTAACGTTTAGCAATAAAGTAAAGTAGTTTACATGGCGTTATTCAATGACACGCAGGTCATACAAAAAATAATGACAACTCCTATGGCTCCTGCCGGTTGTCATACTCATCGACATGCAAGTCGTGAATCCTATTACAAAGAACATGATCTCATACATCACAATTCATCATTCATCACAACTTCTGGCCATATCACATCACATGATCAATCGCTGCAAAAACAAGTTAGACGTCCTCTAATTGTTGTTGCATCTTTTACGTGGCTGCAATTGGGTTCTAGCAAGAACGTTTTCTTACCTACGAATCACCACAACGTGATTTTGTCAACTTCTATTTACCCTTCATAAGGGCCCTGTTCATCGATTCCGCTCCAACTAAGGTGGGAGAGACAGACACCCGCCAGCCACCTTATGCAACTAGTGCATGTCAGTCGGTGGAACCGGTCTCACGTAAGCGTACGTGTAAGGTTGGTCCGGGCCGCTTCATCCCACAATACCGTTGAGCAAGAAAAGACTAGTAGAGGCAAGTAAGATGACAAAATCCACGCCCACAACAAAATTGTGTTCTACTCGTGCAAAGAGAACTACGCATAGACCTAGCTCATGATGCCACTGTTGGGGAACGTTGCAGAAAATTAAAATTTTTCCTACGGTTTCACCAAGATCCATCTATGAGTTCATCTAAGCAACGAGTCAAGGGAGAGAGTTTGCATCTACATACCACTTGTAGATCGCGTGCGGAAGCTTGCAAGGTGATGATGTAGTTGTACTCGACGTGATCCAAATCACCGATGACCAGCGCCAAACGGACGGCACCTCCGTGTTCAACACACGTACGGGACGGGAGACGTCTCCTCCTTCTTGATCCAGCAAGGGGGAAGGAGAGGTTGATGAAGATCCAGCAACACGACGGCGTGGTGGTGGATGCAGGGCGTCACAGCAGCAGGGCTTCGCCGAGACTACGAGGGAGAGACGTAACGGGGGGAGATGGAGGCGCCAGGGGCTGGTGTATGAAGTCCCTCCTCTCCCCCACTATATATAGGGGTGCCAAGGGGGGGCGCCGGCCCTAGTAGATGAGATCTACTAGGGGGGGCGGCGGCCTAGGGGAGGTTTCCCTCCCCCCCAAGGCACCTAGGGGTGCCTTCCACCACTAGGACTCCTCCTAGGGGAAACCCTAGGCGCATGGGCCTATAGGGGCTGGTGCCCTTGGCCCATGAAGGCCAAGGCGCACCCCCTACAGCCCATGTGGCCCCCCGGGACAGGTGGCCCCACCCGGTGGACCCCCGGGACCCTTCCGGTGGTCCCGGTACAATACCGATAACCCCGAAACTTGTCCCGATGCCCGAAATAGCACTTCCTATATATAATTCTTTACCTCCGGACCATTCCGGAACTCCTTGTGACGTCCGGGATCTCATCCGGGACTCCGAACAACATTCGGGTTTCTGCATATACATATCTTCATAACCCTAGCGTCACCGAACCTTAAGTGTGTAGACCCTACGGGTTCGGGAGACATGCAGACATGACCGAGACGCTCTCAGTCAATAACCATCAGCGGGATCTGGATACCCATGATGGCTCCCACATGCTCCTCGATGTTGTCATCGGATGAACCACGATGTCGAGGATTCGATCAAACCCTGTATGCAATTCCCTTTGTCAATCGGTACGTTACTTGCCCGAGACTCGATCGTCGGTATCCCAATACCTTGTTCAGTCTCGTTACCGGCAAGTCACTTTACTCGTACCGTAATGCATGATCCCGTGTCCAACACCTTGGTCACATTGAGCTCATTATGATGATGCATTACCGAGTGGGCCCAGAGATACCTCTCCGTCATACGGAGTGACAAATCCCAGTCTCGATCCGTGTCAACCCAACAGCTACTTTCGGAGATACCTGTAATGCACCTTTATAGTCACCCAGTTACGTTGTGACGTTTGATACACCCAAGGCACTCTTACGGTATCCGGGAGTTACACGATCTCATGGTCGAAGGAAGAGATACTTGACATTCGCAAAGCTCTAGCAAAAGGAACTACACGATCTTTTATGCTATGCTTAGGATTGGGTCTTGTCCATCACATCATTCTCCTAATGATGTGATCCCGTTATCAACGACATCCAATGTCCATAGTCAGGAAACCATGACTATCTGTTGATCACAACGAGCTGGTCAACTAGAGGCTCACCAGGGACATATTGTGGTCTAAGTATTCACACGTGTATTACGATTTCCGGATAATACAGTTATAGCATGAATAAAAGACATTTATCATGAACATTGAAATATAATAATACTTTTATTATTGCCTCTAGGGCACATTTCCAACAGTAGCAACCATGTCTCGCATGAATGGAAAGGAGAAGCATTTAGGAGCGGGTTCACCTTGTGTCTAATGGCGTATGTTTGAGGTCTCGTCGTATGTCCACATGGGGCTTGGAGAGTAGTCATAGTGTACAAGGGGATGATCGTCGGATGCTCCGCATCATCTCCCCTTCCTTGGGAAAGATCCGACCTCGGATCAAAAACCTCATCACCATGAAAACGGTTGTCGTGGACGGACATGTAGTTGGACGAAGTCGAAGACATGGTGCAATCCAAGTACTCCAAGGTGTCTCCAGAGTGGTACACATGCAAAAAGAGCAAACACAAATGACACTTGGAAATACAATGGTTAGCGCACACAAGGTGTCCATCATGTAAATATGAGTTCGTGCGGCAAGATTGTTCATGGCAAAGCGCATGAAGCTTATCAAGATGATATAGAATGATATGCAAAGCGTTCATGGGAGCAAAAGCATTCATTATGCACACAAAGGTGTTGTGAATGTTATCAAGGCAACCATTGTGAAAAATGATGTCATAGAAAGACAGTTCATCAATAGCATGAATATGGCAATGGATGCTCAATATGTGACATTATCATCATGATGTATGAATATGCCATCAAGGAAGATCACAACAAATTTGCTAAGGAAATGCACAAGCTCATATATCATGGATGACATGGGAATACAAGATGCAACAAGGCAATCATAATGTGAGTCAATCCATGCATGGAGTGCAAACTTGTGGTAAGTATGATATGTCCATCGAGCATGACATGTATGAGCACAATCAACAAATATGGGGATGTTGGTGTACCAATGCTCGATGTCGTGGCAAGAGTGGAGTTCCGAAGGTGCATCAATAAGTGCGAGCGCTCTTTAATGTGAAGGTCCATAGAGCCAATCTCCAATGTCGCTAATCCATTCGCGAGATGTATCATGTAGACAACAAGAAGGAAACGATAATGAAAGAATGACCCATCCAATATGCATATGAGGGTAGCTCAAAGGGAAGGAGTTCACCTTTATGAGGATGGTGAAAATGTTGGTGTCGCGCATCGTGTATGCCTTCACATGACCAAGTTGTCGCATGACTGTACCGCCTTGTGAATCCTCCAAAATGAAAGAACATGACAAACACTCGAAAAAACAAATGAGGTTAGCGGAAGTGCAAAACCTATTATTTGTGTGGTAAGATATCCAACAAGTGTATGCATCATGCTCATCATAAGAAAGGACAATGGAGCATTTCATAGCATGGAGGCATAAGATGTAAGAACAACCAAATCCAAGAGGCTCAATCAAACAAGCATGCTTGATAAGGACATGACTACCTTGAATATGACCAAATATATTGCATACATGTATATTTGTGAGGTTATTTCTAATGCAAACTATGCAATAATTTATTTATGTCATCCAGGACAAAAATACTTCACAAACTTTTGTGCCATGTCTAATTGCAGGTGTATGGGACATTTGTACAATCCACATATGAAGATAAGGGAGAAAGAGATGTATACTTGTTGTTCAGAAAGTCCTCTCACGTCACTTTTGTCCCAAGAGAAGATAGAGTCCAAGTCTCTCACGTTCTGGACTCAGATTCGGACTACATAGACACACCTGATACAAAACGCCAAGAACTCTTTCATTCGTACTCCGAATTGAGTGATTCTTTTTTTATTGGAAAGTAGATTTCATGCTCTTTCCAACCCAGTTTGAATGACCTTAAAATCCGTTCGGAGCATTGAGTTATAGACGAAACAATCTGATGCTGCAGCAGAATCCGAGTCAAACTACAAGTCCAAAGGTGTTACGTCACCTCCACTTGGTCCCATTGTCCTTGTATGACCTAGAGTTAGTTTAAGGCTGCCTTGGGACGTCCTCCCACCTCCTTGGCCGCCACCTCTTGCTCCTATATAAGTAGATCCATCTAGTAGCTTTTTCTTTGGGATTTGTTTAGTTAAAAGTTAGCCACTACAATTTCCTGTACTTCGTTTGTGTCCAACGACCAGACCAAGACCGCTTACGGATCCCCACCTTTATATATATGAAGTATTGATAAAGGTGGGGATCCGTAAGCGGTCTTGGTCTTGTCGTTGGACACAAACGAAGTACACGAAGTTGAAATGGCTAACTTTTAACTAAACAAATCCCAAAGAAAAAGCTACTAGATGGATCTACTTATATAGGAGCAAGGGGTGGCGGCCAAGGAGGTGGGAGGACGTCCCAAGGCAGCCTAAAACTAACCCTAGGTCGTACAAGGCCAATGGGGGCCAAGTGGAGGTGACGTAACACCTTTGAACTTGTAGATTGACTCGGATTCTGCTGCAGCGTCAGATTGTTTCGTCCATAACTCAATGCTCCAGACGGATTTTAAGGTCATTCCAATTGGGTTGGAAAGAGCATGAAATCTACTTTCCAAAAAAAGAATCACCCAATTTGGAGTCCAGATGAAAGAGTTCTTGGCATTTTGAATCAGGTGTGTTTGTGCAGTCCGAATCTGAGTCTAGAACGTGAGAGACTTGGACTCTATCTTATCTTGGGCCAAAAGTGACGTGAGAGGACTTTTTGAACAGCAAGTATACATCTCTTTCTCCCTTATCTTCATATGCGGATTGTACAAATGTCCCATACACCTGCAATTAGACATGGCACAAAAGTTTGTGAAGTATTTTTGTCCTGGATGACATAAATAAATTATTGCATAGTTTGCATTAGAAATAACCTCACAAATATACATGTATGCAATATATTTGGTCATATACAAGGTAGTTATGTCCTCATCAATGCTTCACAAGTAATATGTCAAAGTATCCAAGATCAATAAGCATAGTATGGTTGCACTCAATACAAGTGGATATGAAAGAGGCAACTAATGGACATAAGAAAGAATGATCAAGATATATCATGTGAGAGGCATGAGCATATATGTCATCAACCCAAGAAAGCAAGTAATAGTGGAACATGGGTGTGGCAACATAGCAAGCAATCATAGCGATCAAGTCAAGGAAGCTAGTAGTGCGAAGATGTAGCATACTAGAAAGAATCATGGCAAGCATGTCATGTGTGCAAATAGTGGGCATGAATAATTCACATGTCATAGCACAAGCATGAAAGTAAGATTTGAGCAAAATATCATCAATGTATTGGCGAGAGGCCATATGTAAATAGCAATGGGACATCATGACTCTCCCAACACAACAAACATCAATAGCATGCAAATACACATAGGAGTATCATAATGGTGAATCATGGGTAGATGCAAGCAACGGTCACAATTGCATGACAAAATCATGTAAAGAGGCATAACATGCAAAGCGAACATGATAGTATGGGCATAAAGGGACAAGTGATATATAGCCCATAGCTGTGTGAGAGCCAAGTAAAAGATATGCATGTAGTCCTTGCGTGAAAGGAACGGTGGTAAGGATAGTCCACGGGATCCCAAGTCATCGTTGCTCTCAGGAGCTCGTTTCGGCAACTCTTGAGATTGAGAGGTTGACGAGTATACGTGAGTACCTACACAAAACAAAGGCAAAGGAAAAATTATGTGTGCGTGGTAGATGTACACATCATCCATTATGATGCGCACGTGCATGTGTTGGTTGGCACTAAATAGCGAATGCTCAAATAAATGAGATGCGTGATATAGAAACATGTCATCCATCATGAGAGGTTTGTTATTATGTATAGCATAATGGAGACTCAAATTGTGTAATGCATCAAGAGCAATATCTAGAGCATTGTTATTCATGGAATGCATATGGTGTACACTAACATGGAATCATGCAAAGTATGAAATGCATCGATGATGCGGAGCATCCCAAGATCATCCCCATGGACGCATCTACATCTCCTACAACACAACTTGGACCTATGACTCGAGCACGTGCAAGAGCTCTCGAAACCGAGCTGACATCACTCCTCTCACAACTCTAGTTCGATTCGCACAAGACATGGCTACTACCTCAAACGGAGACGCTTTGCATACTCAGGTGCCAAGGAGTCAGCCATGGAGAAGCTAGGAAGCAAGGAAAACTGGAAGCGGAAGACATGCGTGAAGACAGAGAGGAAAAGCGCCAAGTCCCAGGCTAGCCAGACGATCCGGATGAGGGCCCGGACGATCCGGACAGAGCCCGGACGATCCAGACCCCGGTCCGAATGATCCGGCTAACTCACCCCGAAGACACCCGAAGCTCATCCTTGAAGCCGGATCATCCGGACGCTGACCAGGATCATCCAGACCCCGCTCGGACATCCGGACCCCCAGCCAGACATCCGGGCCTGCACCGCCACTGCCTGCGTCACCGGCTCATCCGGGCCTCCTCCCGGATCATCCGGCCAGAGCCCGGATCATCCGGCTCCTCACCCGGATCATCCAGACCCCGCCTACGTGTGCGTGTTGGGCTGAGCCCATGTACCCCTTCGCCCCCTAGCCTATAAATAGGACTCCTCCTCCTCACTTCGAGACTCAGCATTGGTTTAGCTCATTTGAGATAGAGCGTTGCTCATCCGCACGGATCTACTCCTTGTGAGGGACCGCACCTCTTTGGAGAAGATCCATCCGGATTCGAGGCCTCCATTCGGAGAAGACAATCAAGACCTCCTCTCGGAGAAGAACGGCTACCTTTGTATCGTCCTTTGTTGACTTTGGATCTCGTGTTACTTTGTGCCTCGGTGATCTAGCACTTGTGTGATCAATTTCGTGTCGGCTGAGTGTTTCTCCCGTTTTCTCCTCATGATTTCCCTCGTGTTCTTCCGCGCGTTCTTCGTGTTCCCCCGTAGGATCCACTCCAAACGTGAAAGATCATCCCCTAGGGTTCCGCCCTACATCATCTTGGTATCAGAGCCATGTTGATCACGTTGTGGAGCCCCTACCCCGTGTATTCTACCTTGATTTTGTTGATTTCGTCCTAAATCCGAAAATCTCCACCAAAAATAGCCCCCAATTTTTTTTGTGATTTGTTGGTTTTGATGTTGTTTTCTTGATTTTGACCCGTGGATTCGTTGTGTAACTCGTGGATCTTGCCTTTCCCCACCTTCTCACCCTCAAAATCCATCCAAAATCCGCGAAATCCTCGAATTCTCACCGTTTTCGAGTTCATCCCGAGAAGCCCCTAGCGCAGTTGACCTGCCCGGATCATCCGGACCCTGACCTGGATCATCCAGACGCGCCCAGATCATCCGGCTCCTGGCCCGAATCATCCGGCTTCCTCTGCCGAAACTACACTTTCTGCAGTTTTTCACCACCACCACCTACGCCTCCGCACCCCACCCACTTCAACCACCACCACCTTAACCCGCTAAACCCCACGACACACCCCTCCATACCACCATTCGACTTTGAGTTCAACAATTTGAGTTGTGGTTTCCTGTGTCCTATTGTGTTTCGGCTATTTAGGTACGGCGCGACATCAACATCACCACGCTCATCTTCGTCGACTACTCATCTTCGCTACGGACGGTAACTTTGACGACAATTTGTCTACGCCTTGCCATTGCATTGATAACCACCTTAGCCTTACTTTCGCGTTGCTTACCCATCGAGACTAGCCATTGAGTATTATCGACAACGTGACTTGTGCACATTAGTGATCATACTCCATAGCATACATACCATATCATCTCTTGTGTTACAGAAGTTGTCATCGCATACACAATTGCTATCTTGGTTCGTGAAGTTTTGCATGAGAAAAGAGCTCAAAAGTGAAAGAGCCAACCAAGCTTTTAAGCAAAAGAGAAACATAAGCAAAGAGCTTATAAGCAAGAACCATAGCATCATACTACATTAAGATTGTCATACCCGATCATCTTGGATCATATCACCGAAATACCATACATATAGCATACTTGGGATAGAGATCATTGCATTTTTGCCAGGTAGGTTGTGCACAAGCTCCGTATCCGCCTATTGTGCAATCGTGCTAGCGTCTCTCGAGTATTGTGCAACAAGAGCATTTTCGTGGACTCCACATTTTTGCTCATTTTTTGTTTGCACAATCCCATTATTCTATTTGCGTGTGTGTTTTCGTGTTCCACTACTTGCTTGGTCTACTTGTTGCATTTGCGAATTTGAGAATCTT
Source organism: Triticum aestivum (assembly GCF_018294505.1). Classification (NCBI taxonomy): domain Eukaryota; kingdom Viridiplantae; phylum Streptophyta; class Magnoliopsida; order Poales; family Poaceae; genus Triticum; species Triticum aestivum. Next base: position 351,575,708 of record NC_057801.1, read on the forward strand.
TTTCAACATCTTTGAGTCAAACTAACAATTGCATCAAATTTTGTGCCACCATCCTAACCAAACTCCACCATAAGCTTTTACTTGTGTAGGTGTGAGAACCGACAAGAATTGGTACCAAGAGTGCTATTTCATTGTCCGCATTTGAGTGAACTTGATTCATCGTCAACATCGGTCAAGGTACATTTGGTATAAGGTCTTCTCCTTCTCACTCTCACATTTTGCTTGGAATGATGGATAGACCAAGTACCTCTACCAACCCACTTTTCCTAGAGCAAGACGACGACATGTCATCATTCGTCACCAAGAGCCACCTCCTTGGTGCACAACGAGCGTTGCATCAAGAGCAACAAGCTATGACCGACCGCATCGACAACCTCGCCACCAACTTGCGACTCTACAAGCAACGTACCAAGGACTACTTCGACAACAAGCTCGACACTCACAAGCAAGAGAACGATGCAAGGATGGACGAGATCCGCGCCTTGTTGGTGAACCGTCCTCCTTCTACTTCTTCATACTCAAGACGGAGCCGCTCAAGTCAACACTCCGATGACTCTTTCTCTAGCTCAAGTACACCGTCATCAAACACTCTTCGACGAGTCGCGCGTCAAGACCGTCATGCATCTCGCAATCCGCTACACGACAAGCATTCACAAGAGCAAGTCGATGAGCAAGTATTTCGTCCTCCACCACATCAAGTTGCGTTTGCTCAAGCTCAAGAATGACAACGACAATGCCGCCAAGAAGAAGAACGAGCGCGTCTACACCTTGAGGAACAAGACACCGAGGATCAACGTCTTCAATAACAACAACGTGAAGCACAAGCTCTTGGGGCGCAACATGCCCTTCAAGAATCAAGTCGAGCCATTGCCAACCGCAATCGCGAACGGTGCAATCAAGAGGAAGCCCTTCGAGAAAAATACAAGAGAGGAACTACCAACCGCGAGTGCAACGTGATGAGGACATTGTTACACCCACAGCTCCTGCTGCTATACATACTGGACCAATTACTAGAGCTCGCGCACACCAACTAAATTACCAGGTACTTTCGTTTCTTGGTAATGATTCTAATGTTCATGAGAATATGATGCTGCCTAAATTGGATACATTTGTATTGCTTACAAATGAAGGGCCTAGCTTGGAGAAGGATGAACATTGGAGCAAGAACAAGCATGGAGATGATGGCATGCACAAGGGGAACAAGAACGGAGTTACAAGTGATGATTTCAGGACTTAGAAGCCACCATAATGGGTGCATGAAGCCTTGGACGAAATATACAAGATGCCACTTCATAAATTTCATCCCGAGGCTATTCTAGGTGGTGCATCACCTTATTATTGGGCCAGGCCCATGTAATTTCGAAATACATAAGTATAGGCTATTTTTAGAGTCCGTATGTGTGGGGAAACAAGAGATAGGGTTTATTTCGGACCCCTCCACCAAGGGCCACGAAATTCCCCCCTCTTCCTCCATATATACAGCCCTTAAGGCATCGTTTAGACTTTGGGTTTTGTTTAGATTAAAGTTCACCATAGCTACAACTTCGCGTACTTCGTTTGTGTTCAACGACCAGACAAAGGCGTCACATAACCCCACCTTGATCAATAAAGCTTTCCTCTTATATTCACAATATCCAGATTGCAATCTTAGTTTCTTGCTTGTTCTTCATTTCTCTGCAGGAAATAGACCTTTGTGGTCAGGTTGATCGTGCTCTGGCGTGGTCAATAACCTCTCAGAGTTGGTTTAGCGATTGCTAAGGCGCAATGTCATCGCACGTTCGTAGTCAGATCGTCAAAGTCGACTTCCTCAAAAACGATAGCCACCATCTCATCGAAAGACGGGACACCTTTGCCTATATCAAGTGGTATCAGATTTCCAGGTTGCTCGGTGAGATTTTATAGTTTTTCATAGTTTAGATCGAGTCTGTTCTTCCAGGTTGCAGGAGTTCGCTGATGTCTTTCCACAAGACGTGCCACCGGGATTACCTCCCATTCGAGGGATTGAGCATCAGATTGACTTAATTCCCAGTGCATCGTTACCCAACCGTGCACCATACCGTACCAATCCAGAGGAGACGAAGGATATTATGCGTCAAGTACAGGAGCTGCTCGACAAAGGTTCTATACGCGAATCCCTTAGTCCTTGTGTTGTTCATATTATTCTAGTGCCGAAAAAGGATGGTACATCACGTATGTGTGTTGATTGTAAAGGCATTAATAATATTACTATTTGTTATCGTCATCCTATTCCTAGGCTAGATGATATGCTTGATGAATTGAGTGGCTCTACAATATTCTCCAAAGTTGATTTGTGTAGTGGATACCATCAAATTCGTATGAAATTGGGAGATGGATGGAAAACAACATTTAAAACTAAGTTTGGGTTATATGAGTGGTTAGTCATGCCTTTTGGGTTAACTAATGCACCTAGTACTTTCATGAGAATAATGAACGGAGTTTTACGTGCTTTCATTGGACGATTTGTGGTAGTTTACTTTGATGACATATTGATTTATAGCAGATCTTTGGAAGAACATTTGGAACATTTACGTGCTGTTTTTATTGCTCTACGTGATGCACGTTTGTTTGGTAACCTTGGGAAGTGCACCTTTTGCACCGACTGAGTATCTTTTCTTGGCTATGTTGTTACTCCACAGGGAATTGAAGTTGAGAAAGCCAAGATTGAAGCTATTGAGAGTTGGCCGCAGCCCAAAACGGTCACACAAGTGAGGAGTTTTCTTGGCCTCGCTAGATTCTATAGGCATTTTGTGAGAGATTTCAGCACCATTGCTGCAACTCTCAACGAGCTTACAAAGAAGGATGTGCCTTTTGTTTGGGGTACCGTACAGGAAGAAGCCTTCATGGTATTGAAAGATAAGTTGACACATGCTCCTTTACTCCAACTTCCTGATTTTAATAAGACTTTTGAGCTTGAATATGATGCTAGTGGAATTGGATTAGGTGGTGTGTTATTACAAGATGGCAAACCTGTTGCATACTTTTCTGAAAAATTGAGTGGGCCTAGTCTGAATTTTTCTACTTATGATAAAGAATTATGGGACAATTGCATTTTTACCCCTAGTTGGTTCCTACCCATGGGTTTTGCCCTTTCTTTTCGAACTTGCTCAGTTTTGCCCTTACTTTTTCCATCGAGGTCCCTCGAATGCCCTTTGACCGTTTGACCAAAAATGTGAAAATTCATAACTAATTCATATGAACTTAGAAAAATGCAAATAAGATATTAAAATGTTCAGATAAACATTACCTTTATGGGCATATCATTTGCATTTAGGACAAAAGCATCATTTAAACTACCCGAGGTAATTAATGTTATTAACATTATTAAAAATAAATAGGTATAAACAATATTTTTTTCATGAATAAAAATTACATCCAAATGTAGGTGATGTTTTCTGACTATCCTAATACCTTATTTGCATTTTCCTGAGTTCGTATCAACTTGTTATGAAGTTTCCAAATAATGGTCAAAGTCGTTAGAACATTCATAACAAGTTGATACAAACTCAGAAAAATGCAAATAAGTTATCAGGATGTTCAGAAAACATCACCTACATTTGCGTGTAATTTTTATTCATGAAAAAAATAATGTCTATACCTATTTATTTTTAGTAATGTTAATAACATTAATTACCTCAGGTAGTTTAAACGATGCTTTTGTCATGAATGAAAATGATATGCCCATAAAGGTAATGTTTATTTGAACATTTTGATATCTTATTTACATTTTTCTGAGTTCGTATGAATTAGTTATGAATTTTCAAATTTTTGGTCAAATGGTCAAAGGGCATTCGAGGGACCTCGATGGAAAAATTAAGGGCAAAACTGAGCAAGCTTGAAAAGTAAGGGCAAAACCCGTGGTTAGGAACCAACTAGGGGTAAAAATGCAATTGTCCCAAGAATTATATGCTCTTGTTCGGACTTTTAGAAACATGGCAACATTATTTATGGCCCAAAGAATTTGTTATACATTCTGATCATGAATCTTTGAAACATATTAAAAGTCAAGCTAAACTGAATCGTAGACATGCTAAATGGGTTGATTTCATTGAGACTTTCCCTTTTGTCATTAAACACAAGAAGGGTAAAGAAAATGTTATTGCTGATGCATTGTCTCGTCACTATACTATGCTTTCACAACTTGACTTCAAAATATTTTGTTTGGAGACCATCAAAGATAAATATGTGCATGATGCTGAATTTAAAGATGTATTACAGAATTGTAAAGAAGGAAGAACATGGACCAAGTTCGTCGTTAATGATGGATTTGTGTTCCGTGCTAACAAGGTATGCATTCCAGCTTGCTCCGTTCGTCTTTTGTTGTTGCAGGAGGCACATGGAGGAGGACTAATGGGACACTTTGGCGTGAAGAAGACGGATGACGTACTTGCTACACATTTCTTTTGGCCAAAAATGAGACGGGATGTTGAGCGTTTTATTGCTCGCTGCACTACATGTCAAAAAGCTAAGTCACGACTCAATCCTCATGGTTTATATATGCCTTTGCGTGTACCTATTGTTCCTTGGGAGGATATATCTATGGACTTTGTTTTAGGTTTGTCTAGAACAAAGAAGGGGAGGGATAGCATATTTGTTGTCGTGGATAGATTCTCGAAAATGGCACACTTTATACCATGTCATAAAAGCGATGATGTTGTTAATGTTGCTGATTTGTTCTTTCATGAAATTATTCGCTTGCATGGTGTGCCAAATACTATTGTTTCAGATCATGATACTAAATTTCTTAGCCACTTTTGGAGATGTTTATGGGCTAAGTTGGGGACTAAACTGCTTTTTAGTACTACTTGTCACCCCCAAACTAATGGACAAACTGAAGTAGTCAATAGAACATTGTCTACTATGCTTAGGGCTGTTTTGAAGAATAATAAGAAAATGTGGGAGGAATGCTTGCCTCATATTGAATTTGCTTATAATCGTTCATTGCATTCTACTACTAAGATGTGCCCTTTTGAAGTTGTGTATGGTTTCCTACCTCATGCACCTATTGATTTGTTGCCTCTTCCATCTTTGGAGAAGGTTAATTTTGATGCTAATCAACGTGCTGAATTGATTTTAAAAATGCATGAGTTAACTAAGGAAAAAATTGAGCGTATGAATGCTAAATATAAACTTGCTGGAGATAAGGGTAGAAAACATGTTGTGTTTACACCTGGAGATCTTGTTTGGTTACATTTGCGTAAGGATAGATTTCCTGATATGCACAAATGAAAGCTAATGCCACGTGCTGATGGTACCTTTAAGGTGTTGGAGAAAATAAATGATAATGCATATAAACTTGAGCTGCCTGCAGATTTTGGGGTTAGTCCCACTTTTAACATTGCAGATTTGAAGCCTTATTTGGGTGAGGAAGATGAACTTCCGTTGAGGACGACTTGATTTCAAGATGGGGAGGATGATGAGGACATCAATACCATTGTTACACCCACAGCCCCTGCTACTATACAGACTGGACCAATTACTAGAGCTCACGCACGCCAACTAAATTACCAGGTACTTCCGTTTCTTGGTAATGATTCTAATGTTCATGAGAATATGATGCTGCCTAAATTGGATACATTTGTTTTGCTTACAAAGGAAGGGCCTAGCTTGGAGAAGGATGAACATTGGAGCAAGAACAAGCATGGAGATGATGGCATGCGCAAGGGGAACAAGAATGGAGTTACAAGTGATGATTTCAGGACTTTGAAGCCACCATAATGGGTGCATGAAGCCTTGGACGAAATATACAAGATTCCACTACATAAATTTCGTCACAAGGCTATTCTAGGTGTTGCGTCACCTTATTATTGGGCCAGGCCCATGTAATTTCGAAATACATAAGTATAGGCTATTTTTAGAGTCCGTATGTGTGGGGAAACAAGAGATAGGGTTGATTTCGGACCCCTCCACCAAGGGCCACGAAATCCCCCCCCTCTTCCTCCATATATACAACCCTTAGGGCATCGTTTAGACTTTGGGTTTTGTTTAGATTAAAGTTCGCCATAGCTGCAACTTCGCGTACTTCGTTTGTGTTCAACGACCAGACAAAGGCATCACAGAACCCCACCTTGATCAATAAAGCTTTCCTCTTATATTCGCAATATCCAGATTGCAATCTTAGTTTCTTGCTTGTTCTTCGTTTGCCTGCAGGAAACAAACCTTCGTGGTTAGGTTGATCGTGCTCCGGCGTGGTCAATAACCTCTCGGAGTTGGTTTAGCGATTGCTAAGGCGCGACGTCCTCGCACGTTTGTAGTCGGATCGTCAAAGTCAACTTCCTCGAAAATGATAGCCACCATCTCATCGAAAGACGGGACACCTTTGCCTCTATCACAACGTCAAGTTCCTCAAGCTCCTCCACAAGCTCATCAAGATCCACCTCAACCTCAAGTTCAACAAGAGCAAGTTGATCATGGACTTCCTCCACGCCAAGAGAAACATGAGGATGATTACCCTCACCGTCTAGGGCGTCATCATCACCATCGCCAACAACACAATGAAGAACAACGCTACGACAAGCTAAAATTCACCATGCCCAAGTTCAATGGAAGCAATGATCCCGAAGAGTACCTCTCATGGGCATTGAAGGTCTACAAAATCTTTCGTTTGCACAACTATGAGGAAGAGAAGAAGATCGCTATGGCATCACTTGAGTTCCAAGAATATGTCCTCATATGGTGGGAGCAAGTCCTTGAGCGGTGACAAGCAAGAGGTGAACCTCCAATCACCACTTGGGCTCAAATGAAGGATGTCATGCGAGCACGTTTTGTGCCCACCTACTACAACCGCGATCTCTTCAAGAAACTCCAACTCCTCAAGCAAGGAACAAAGAGTGTTGAAGAATACTACAAGGAAATGGAGATAGCCATGATTTGAGCCAATGTCAAGGAAGATGATGAGCAAACTATGGCACGTTTCTTGAATGGACTCAATCATCCCATCAAGAAGATCGCCGACTTCCAACCCTACTCCAACCTCATTGAGCTCGTGCATCAAGGGACCAAGGCGGAACGTCAAGTGCAAGATGACTTCAAGTACGCCAAGTACTCGTCCAAGACCTACGGCTTCTCCAACACCCAAGCATCAACAACTCCTCCAACCTCTACATCAACCAAGCCTTCTCCAAGCAACGACGACAAGTCAAGTTACAAGAAAACTTCGACAAGTTTAAGTCATCATCCTCCTACTACAAGCAACTTCAAGCCACGTGCTTCATCATCTACTCCGACCGATGAGACCGTCAAGACAAGCTCATTCAAGTGTTTCACTTGCGGCGGCCGAGGCCACAAGTCCTACGAATGCACAAACAAGCACACCATGATCCCCAACAATGATGGCACCTATGACTCCATTAGTGGTGAGGAGATGGAAGCCCTTGAGCAAGTGGCCATGCACCGGCGCGTGAATGAGGATGAAGATGATCAAGTCTTTTGTGATGAGGATTCGAGCCCCGCTCTCGTTGTCTCCAAAGCCTTGACTCTTCAACATCAACAAGAAGAAGACCAATGATGCCACATCTTCGACACAAAGGCCGGCATCAATGGAAGGTCCGTCAAGGTCATCATCGATAGAGATAGTTGCCACAACTTGGCAAGTGAAGAACTATGCTCCAAGCTTCAATTGGTCAAGATGAAGCACCCGCACCCCTACAAAGTCCAATGGCTAAGTGACTCTGGCACTATACGAGTTGAGCATACGGTCCAAGTCTCCTTCAAAATTGGTGCATATGAGGACACTTTGGAGTTTGATGTCGTCCCAATGTCCGTTTGCCACCTCCTTCTTGGTCGACCATGCAATTCCCACCATGGTGTCATCCACAACGGGCGTACCAATCACTATAGCTTCAAGATGAAAGGGAAGGAGTATGTGCTACGACCTATGTCTCCTAGTCAAGTGATAGCCGACAAGCAAGCCACCCATCATGGAGAGAAGAGTGAGAAAGTGATCCACCCAAAAGTGAGTGAGAGCCACAAGCCAAACTTGAGCACCTCTTCGCCTAGAGAGAAAAACCTAGTCCTATTTGCCACAAAAAGTGAGATGAGAGAAGTGTGTGAGAACCCATCGAGTGGTATGCACTTTGTCCTTGTGTGCAAGGATGGGGAACCAAAAACTAACACCTCTCACGAGCTACCTTTAGTGTTTCAATCTCTTTTGCAGGAATTCCAAAATGTTTTCCCCGATGAGCTACCTCCGGGTCTACCTCCTCTATGAGGCATTGAGCATCGTATCGACCTCATCCCCGGAGCGCCCCTTCCAAACAAAGCTCCATACCGCGTCAACCCCGAAGAAACTAAGGAGATCCAACGGCAAGTACAACAACTAATCGACACGGTCATGTACGTGAAAGCTTAAGTCCTTGTGCCGTTCCCGTTATACTTGTGCCTAAGCAAGATGGAAGTTTTCGCATGTGTTCCGATTGTAGACCTATAAATGCTATTACCGTTCGCTATAGACAAACCATTCCTCGCCTAGATGATATGCTTGATGAACTTAGCGGTGCCGCCTTTTTCTCAAAAAATGATCTTAAAAGTGGCTATTATCAAATCCGCATACAAGAAGGTGATGAGTGGAAAACCGCTTTCAAAACCAAATTTGGCTTGTACGAGTGGTTGGTTATGCCTATGGGTTTATCGGAAGCTCCCGGTACTTTCATGCGTCTTATGCATTTTGTGCTTCGACCTTATATTGGAGTCTTTGTTGTGGTTTACTTTGATGATATTCTTGTGTTTAGCAAATCCATGAAAAAGCATCTTAATCATTTTAGGGCTATTTTGCAAACACTTCCCAAGGGATGTCTTTATGCCAACATGAAAAAGTGCATGTTTGGTGTTGACAAACTTGTTTTCTTGGGTTTTGTTGTCTCCTCCAAGGGTGTCCATGTTGATGAATCTAAAATTGAAGCAATTAAAATTTGGCCCCAACCCACCAATTTACAACAAGTGCGTAGCTTTCTTGGCCTTGCGGGTTTTTACCATCGCTTTGTGAAGGATTTTAGCACTATTGCCGCTCCTTTGCATGCCTTGAGTAAGAAGAATGCTCCTTTTGTTTGGGGATCTTTGCAATCCACTGCTTGTGACGAGCTCAAGTCTTTGCTTACTCATGCTCCGATTCTTGCTTTGCCCAACTTTGAGAAAACTTTTGAGGTTCATTGTGATGCAAGTGGTACCGGAATTGGCGGAGTTTTAATGCAAGAAAAACGAGCCATTGCATATTTTAGTGAAAAACTTAACTATCCCATTTATGACAAAGAATTTTATGCTTTAGTGCGTGTGCTACATGTTTGGGAACATTATCTTAGACCTCATGAGTTTGTCATCCATACCGATCATGAAACGCTTAAGTACTTCAAAGCTCAAACTAAGTTGAACAAGTGTCATGCCAAATGGAGTGAATGTATTGAATCTTTCCCCTATGTGATCAAGTACATTAAGGGTAAGGAAAATGTAGTTACGGATGCACTTTCACGCATATGCACGCTTGCCACTAAAGTTGAGTTGAATGTTATTGGCTTTGAGCACATAAAAGAGTTGTATGCTAATGATCCATATTTTGCTACTCCTTATGATAAATGTTTGAGGCATATATCTTGGGAATGATATTACATCAAGGATGGTTATCTTATGAGAGCTAACAAACTATGCATTCCCGAGTCTTTTCTTCGTTTGCTCCTTTTGCAAGAGGTTCATGGAGGCGGAATCATGGGACATTTTGGACACGACAAGACATTCGTCACACTCTCCAAGAACTACTTTTGGCCCAAGGTGTTCCGTGACGTCTCACGCTTCACCAACTGATGCTCTACATGTCGCAAAGCTATGTCTAAAGCTCAATCCCATGGTCTTTACATGCCTCTTCCTATCCCTTATCAACCTTGGGAAGACATTAGCATGGATTTTGTACTTGGTTTGCCTAGAACTCAAAATGGAAAGGATTCCGTGTTTGTTGTTGTGGACCGATTTTCTAAGATGGCACATTTCATTCCTTGCAACAAGATAGACGTTGCTTCACACGTTGCGAATCTCTTTTGTAGGGAAATCTTCCGCCTCCATGGAGTACCAAAGACAACCGTCTCCGATCGTGACGTCAAGTTCTTGAGTTACTTTTGGAGGATGCTATGCCCCAAGCTCGGAATTAGGGATGGCAATGGGTACCCATTACCCACGTACCCTGCGGGTAAAAACCCTGTTAGGGTAAAGGTATGGGATAAAAATTTACCCATGGGTACTTAAATGGAAAAATATCATACCCGTCGGGTGGAAAGGGTACGGGTATGGGATCGTATAACCCATGCCCGCGTACCCATGTACCCATCTAAAATGTTAACAAATGGTTTCCGTTAATATCATAATGTATTAATTTTACCCTCCTAATCACGCTAGATAAAAACTCTAATGTGCAGTCAAATTATCTCTACGATTTATCTTGATTTTGTGAACTTAAAGTGTATACATATGTGTTGTTATGTATGATTATGTGTTGTTTTTTTAACATTTTTATGTGTCACTTTATAGGCAAGTATTTTTGTTTATGAGAATGTGTTAATGTTACAATATGTTATTGTACATTGTTGTTTAAAATTTGTTGCTATTAATAATTTATGATTATATATTGCTTTTTACAACTATTTTCTACTCAATTGATGTGTTGTAAATGCGGGTATATTTACCCGCGGGTACCCATATACCCTGTCGGGTGATGGGTATGGGAAAAAATTGTACCCTTGACGGGTATGGGTATGGGTGATGGGTAAGTTCAGGGTGGATGGGTAAGGGTATGAGGTAGCTCCACCCGTATCCATACCCTGCGGGTGCCATCCCTACTCGGAATCAAGCTCTTGTTCTCATCCGCATACCATCCTCAAGCCGACAGCCAAACTGAGCTGACGAACCAGACGCTCTCCACTCTACTTCGCATGTTGATCAAGAAGAACATCAAGGAGTGGGAGGCGTGTCTACCCATCGCCGAGCATGCCTACAACCATGTAAGACATTCGATTACCGGCAAGTCCCGTTTCGAGGTTGTCTACGGCTTCAACCCGTTGTCCCCATTGGACACTCTACCTCTTCCTCTATAAGAGCGCACCAACATGGATGCGAGTGCACGGGCAAGCTAATCAAGAAGATGCATGAGGATACAAGGAACACCATCGAGCGACAAGTACAACGACTAGTGTCAGGACCCCGACTCAATGGCACACCGATCTAGCATGTAACACCTCATATCACTTTGCGGCCTCACGCACGGTATTCCCACGGGTGTCGCCTTACCAGGCCCGGGACCGTTTGCGCCTTTTGGCTCACGTATATGATAGTGTTGCTAGCATCCATATGACAAGGAGCCCGGGCTGACATGGCTAGTCGTGAACCCAAAGTGGCACTAACTTACAAGGACAGGCATACATGACCCAGCAACGAACGTGTCGGTCATCAGCGAGTGAATCCGGGCTGTAGCAACTGGGCTAGTAGGACTCCGGTAAACCGGGCTGTAGCAGGCTAACAGGACTCCGGTAGACACTGCATGACATTTCCCCGAAGGGACAGACACAGGAACGAAGAAGGACACATGCCGGCCAGCCAAAGTGTTCCGGAGCAGTAGCAAGCTACCAAGGCTCAGTGGAAGCACTAGGAGACATTTCCCGGCAAGAGAGGCTACTAAGGATAAACAACTAGATAGTCAGATCCCACATATACCAAGCATTTCAATAACATACACACAATATGCTCGATATGTGCAAATACAACATGGCATCACAACATGACTCTACAACTCAAGTATTTATTCAATAGGCTCCGAGGAGCGAGATATTGCAAACATGAGTCTCATGACCCAACATTCAGAGCATACAAGTCAAAGCACAAGCGGAAGCTTAACATGTCTGAGTACAGACATCTACAAATGAAAAAGGCTGAGAAGCCTGACTATCTACCAGATCCTGCCGAGGGCACAAGATCGTAGCTGAGGTAACAAGCTAAACGTCGAAGTCCACGCGGAACTACTAGTGAGACTGAAGTCTCTCTGCAAAAACATAAAATAGGCAAACGTGAGTACAAATGTACCCAGCAAGACTTACATCAGAACTAATTACATATGCATCATTATCAACAAAGGGGATGGTGGAGTTTGACTGCAGCAAGCCAGCTTTGACTCGGTGGCTATCCTGAACTACGACTGCAAGTAACTCTTTTGAGGTGGCGCACACGAGTCCACATATTCACCATATCAATACACCACTATGGATCCGCTCCCGTCTCCCTACGAGAACGCCATCCATAGCACTCACGCTTATCTTGCATATTTTAGAGTATCCACTTTCACTTGTCTATGAACTGTACAGGCAACCCAAAAGTCCTTTATCGTGGACACGGCTATTCGAATAGATAATGTTAACCCTGCAGGGGTGTACTTCTTCACACACGCTCTCACCACTTACCGCCGTTTACACGACATGTACTCGGCAACCTTCAAGCGGAAGCCCAGCGAGGGTGTCGGCCACGACCTGACTAACCACACAAGTCTCTCGTCCAGGTTTATCGCCTATTCGGGTTCCATCCGCAAGGAGATCCGGCCGGGGTGTCGCTCACGGCCCCAAACAATGTGTGCAGGGTTCCCAAGCCCACCTCGACGGGTGGATCTATGCTTGGTACACCGTGCCACGGTGCCTAGTCTGTCCCAAGCCCACCTGTACCGGGTACCACTTGGTAGACTACTAACACAACCTACAAACACCAGAAACTAGTTGCAACTCCTGGACAGAGATCGAGTTGATTAATAAGTCGAGAGGGGCACTTAAGCATTCCAATGCGTGGTAGTAACTGGTCATGGATCACAAACACAGAACTCAGTTCCTGAGGACGGCTGCAATGAGACAACCCACCATGTACTCCTACATGGCCTCTCACCGCTACCTTTACCAAATCGTGTTCACACACTTAACTCTCAACAGTAGGACATGTTCACACACCTCTGATTCATCCCCGATGAATCAGACCTGACTCAACTCTAAGCAGTAGCAGGCATGACAAACAAGCATGAATGAGTAGGCACAACAGGGCTCAAACAACTCCTACTCATGCTAGTGGGTTTCATCTATTTACTGTGGCAATGACAGGTCATGCAAAGGATAAAGGGGTTCAGCTACCGCAGCAAGTAACAGATGAATCGTTGTTGTCCTAATGCAGTAAAAGAGAGCAGGAGCGAGAGAGTGGGATTTTATCGGAATAAACAAGGGGGTTTTGCTTGCCTGACACTTCTGAAGATAGTATAGTTCTTCATCGGTGTCATTGATCACATTGTCGGTACATCGTCTACTAAGAGGGGACAAACACCGACAAACAAGGAAAAACACAATCAATGCAATGCACAATATGATGCATGATCATGACATGGCAATATGCTGTGTTTTGAGCTAATGCAACTAGCAACAGGTTAAATGAAGTTGGTTTGAATCAAAGATTCAAATTCAAACTCCATATGTGATGGTTTAAATGCTCTTAATATGATTTGTCCTAAACAGCAGCTATAAGTTGTTCAAACATGCATGAAAATGGTACAGATGGATAGGTTGGATTTTTCTGATCATTTTTCATATATAATTTGTTTCATTTGGAGTTACGGTTGATTTTATATGATTTTTAGAAGTTTAGGACATTTTCTGAAAATAATAAATCATTTAAGATTTATTTAAAGTCCAGAAAACATTTACTGTGTCAACAGTGCGTCACTGTGACGTCAGCATGTCAACTGCCACTGACCAGGTCAAACCTGATCAGTGGGGTCCACTGGTCAGTGACCCAGTGATGTTTAGGGTCACAGACAGGTGGGCCCAGTCAACGGCCACGTCAGCGTGGTCAAAACTGACGCGTGGGCCCAGTCGTATTAGATTATCCCTAACTAATTCCATTAGCTGCTTAGTTAAACTGGTGGGGCACGTCTGTCAGTGGCTCTAGCTTTAATTAGCAAGGTCATTAGTGCTAACTAATCAGGCGCCACGTCAGCCCGCCAGAGTTGGCCGGCGGCGACCAATACCGCGACGGAAGCTCGCCGGAGGCGCTGCTCCGGCAGCGGTCCGACGCGCTAAGGGCACCAGGCGGTAGCCCTTCCTCCCGCGCATCCAACAGAGGCAGAAGGGGGGCGCGGGGTCGCCGGAATAGACGTCGGCGACGAGGTTTGCGGCGGCAGCAGGTCGGGCTTGCACTGGCGCGGCGCTGCAGTGTGTTAGCGAGCAGGGTTAGATGCTTGGAGGGCGCCACTTTCCTCCAGGAGCACGCGGGGCTCGGTGGTTCGAGCAGCGGAGCTCGGCAGCGAGGTTCCCGGCGGCCATGGTGGACGGCGGCGCAGAAGCTCACGGGGATCGTGCTACAACTCGAAATCGAGCGATAGAACAGAGGGGAAAGAGGGGAGAGCTCACTAGGGGTCGAAAGGAGACGAAGGAGAGGTCGGGGGTGCGCTATATCCCGCGAATCAACGCCGGCGGCCGATGGTGCCGAAGGTTGAAGACGAGCATGGTGACGACGAAGCAGGACCTCCCGGTGTCCCGTAGCTCGGTGGAGAGGACTAGGAAGACGCGATGGTGCGTCTGGGGTCAGCGGCAGGGTGAGGGGAGTGCGGTAGCCGTGGTGGCAGTGAACGGCGGCGACGGGCGCGCTCGGTGGTGCTGCGGGGAAGAGCAGAGGAGGGGGAAAGGGGTCCAGGGAGAGTGGGAGGGGTCGGGGTGCTGCGTGGCGGCCTTAGCGGCCTCCAAAAGCGGCGGAAGCAGGAGGTGCCCGGGGCCGCGTGCGCGCGTGCAGGGCACACGCCCTTCGTCCTCCTGGCAAAAGGAGGAAGACGACAGGGGAGGTGGAGATGGGCTGGGCCGGCTTCAGCAGCAGGCCGCACGGGTAGGCGCCAGGTAGTCCTTCTCTCTCTCTCCCTATTTTTCTTTCTGTTTTCTATTTATTTTGCTCTGTTTTGATTTAGTAACAATACTAAACCATTTTTGTTGCTCCTGAAATTATTTGTGGATGCAATATGGACTAGCCCAAAGCCCCACAATATTTTTCAGAATGATTGGAGTTATAAAAGTATTTATAGGAATTTATAACCCCAACTCAAATACAATATGAGTTAATTCAAAAATCCAAAAATGTCCTAGAAATATATTCATCATTTTTGGTAGAGGTTTTCACCTTTATCAAAAATAATGAACTTTTCTAAAGGGCATTCTGGGTTCATTGAAAATGTTTTTAGTTTGAACCTAGTTGATTTGATCTGGTGCTAGGGTTTGAACAATCCCCATTTCAAGTTTCTAAGAAATTTAAACATGATGCACACACGAAGGGCTAGCCTAGTGCATACCAGAACTAGGGATGTGACAACTCACCCCCACTAAACAAGAACCTCGTCTCGAGATTCAAGACGTGAGGTAAGAAGACAGAGGGGCACAAGACCAACACAATCTTCGCGATCCAGGTTGCACTTCATAAGAACTTCGATTCGATCATCATCCTTGTCTCGACGTCTTGCTCTGAGAACTCCATCCAACATGACAACGAGAAGAAAGGGAAGGCTCTAGAATAATCGATCTTCACGAAGATCGAGCAACTGACGATCAACTCACAGAATGAGACGTAGGAACATCTCTGGAGCTGAGGGACAAAACATGCATCAGGAGGGACGGAAGAAACAATTTGACGAGGGTTTCAAAGTAGCGAGGAAAATTGCTATGATTCCATAACGGGGCACCTCAGGGAAGGTGACTCCTAGATTTATCCTTTGAAGTGGCAAAAGAATTACTTTTGATACAAGTATCATTGGGACTCTTATACCAGGCTAGGCCAAATTGCAACCGGGCGTTTGAAGAAGTCGGAAAGGATGGCATACTCAGACTAGAAGGGATGATGTGGACTACCTTGTTGAAGACAACGCAAGGGATGATTTTGCTTGCGCGTGCTCTCCAGAACTTGAGCATTTCCATATTCATCAAGGTTTTACCAATATCCGTGTCAAGGATCCTGGCAACACAACGTACTACCATGATGAACAGCGATGGATGATGCAGATGCAAAGGAAAATAACCTTCTCAGATTTGACCTTAGCAATGCCAAGGAAACAAAATCTGGATGATCGACCGAGAGACATTTAGCACTCCGCTTCTAATGTTCTCCTTGATGTGCTAGTGTAACCCATTCATAGATATGGTTTGATATCTAGAACATCAAGTAAAAGGTTGGACTTTGGGAACACCAAAAATCATAAGGCACAACTAGGGGGTAAATCCTACGAAGTGCTTATGGGGAGGTGGCCAACTTCCTCAATCAAGATACTACAACAATAGGTCTTCCGGTTGGGTGTGTTGGCCACGACATCCACTTTACCGGGTATGGAGAGACCAATATTATAGTTCTTGGGAAATGTTCCATTCATCATATCTGCCTGAGATTCAGATCTGGTTGGTGTTAGGATATTCAAGACTCATCGAGTCTAGAAAGAAAAATGGAAGTTTGCAACACAAATCGACGAGATGACGTTGCGAGATTCTCGGGGAATGAACTACGATAGTAAGCTCCAAAACATGAGCTGGTTCTGCTACACACATGTGAACACGCTGTCCCAGACAAGCATGACCATGTGGTAGTCTTATAGTAAAACACTACTGAGTTCAGGTTGGGAACCATCATCTAGGGTAACGAAGTCTTGTGCGTGACCTAGGATTAGCACAACTACTCCTTTTCCTTGAACAAGTCAATCAGTGGCTTGGCGTGCTAGGGACACATATAGAGTGGAGGTAGCTAATCTCACAATCAAATGTATACTTCGCACATGCATGACTGACTTGGGATGATTCCAAAGGAAGCAAAAACAATCTTTCTCAGATCCACGGCGGCAACTTACACCAAGTGCACGTGAATTAGAGAAAGTCACTTCTTTCATCCGAACATATACCTCATGAATGGAACACGAAGGTAATGTTTACAGAAGTTTCCAACACTAGATGGATGTTCAACATGATCATGGAGAAGATAAAATGCTGCTGATGGGCTCAACAACAAGTCATCGGGATGACCATATAAATGGAATTCCATAATTATGTGAACAAAGACATAGCATTGGTCAGACCCAAAAGATGTAATGGTGTATGCTCGAGGGATAACTGCGGGTAAGACAACATTACGAACATCGTTGGTTCTGATTTGATTTGACAATAGCTCATACTCAAATCAAAGTTTTTATAAGATAATAGGTCCAACAACTGATCACAGGGACCAATCGATGAAGATATCATCTTTCTTCAACTAACACACCAACACCAGGATATCCCTTGAGGATGAACTGAGTCAGACAAGCTTTTATCTTCCAACTCTCCAAGTTGTTGTTTAGCTTAACCAACTAGCTCAGGGTATCTGACACAGATGCTTGGAGAAAGGGTGGTTTATAGGAAACCAACTTGATCACGAGCTCAACATAGCGGTCAGGTGACAACCTGGTGATACTTTCGAGAAGATAATCGGAAAATCATGAACCACCTATATGCTATTAAGCTTGAGAACAACCTTGCTTTTCAGGGCAAGACGATATGATCACAAGAGCGAGGGACTAGCACAATCCTAACTCATTAATCGAAGAGTGCACCAGAAATAAGGACTAGGTAGCACAATCTATCTTAGAATGATGATTCAATAATCACCACGCTAAGAATGAAATTATTGTCTATTAACTACCAAGCAACGGAGTTGCTAGGAGCATAGATTTCACACATCACGATTCACTTGTCGGTGTTCCGGTTACGACCCGGAACCGAGGAATGAGTAATGATGGCGAGAAGTATCACTACGTCAAGAATTCACAAGAGCCGGTGCAATTCTCATGAAAATCCTGACATAAAGACGGTAATACTTCAGGGTAGAACAGAATCAAAAGCTGGGTTGGCATTTTGATCTGCGGAGCACAACTATTTTGACCCAATCCTGGATATGAATGAGGTACTGGAGTTTGTTTCTCCTAGTCATCCTGAATAGAATGGCTTGACGGACCACAAGAATAATAAGCATCGATAACACGAATGCACAATTACTCCTAACTATCAATTGATAGACGAAGATCAGAATACGACTAAAGAGAGACAACTCAAAGGAACATATATCTTTCTGAGTTAGTATGTCGAGCAAAGCTCAACATTTCTTCCAGATAACCCATGCAGAAGGTAGAACTGGCAGATTCACAATATAGAATGGAGAACTCGTCGAGGGCACTCCTGTTGTGATCTTTTGATCCAACAAACTTCTGCCATATAGTGGTTCATAGTATTTGGAAGAAGGAAATACCACGAACTTCGAGGACTATTGCAAAGGTTGCTAATAACCTAAAGGAACGAGCAAAAACTATCAACATGAAGCAAGTAGGGTGAATCTCGGGTTCAAAACCCAGGAGTAGAATACCTACTACTAAGTGGCATCACGGTATGCTTTCAAGAATGATGGCCAGAATCATCACACTGGGAACACAAAGCATGGCTGGATTACTAGGTGATACTCTAGACACCTAGGGTCATAATAATAACTCCAACATATATGTCGAGGCAATAGAGTACCTCAACTCAGCAATTAGTGTGACTAATCTGGCCTAAAAGAACATCAAAACCAGAGGGAAAAGATTTTGCAAATGCATCAGACTATCTAGAAACCTGGGATGACTCGGACAGCATAACGACTGTAAATGCTTAAAAAAAATTTAGACATGCTACAAAAATGGTGGCATAGCCACTCGAACATCATAACAACAAGGTTCTGAGATCAACTATCAATACACGGAGACAGTAGGAACTGAACTGAGGCTTAAATCCATCAATCCTATAAGTCTACGGATTAGTAACACGTGATCCTGATAGATAGACGAGAAGCCTAGTTCTTAACCCCGTAGGAAAGATAAGATGACTCAGATCAGAAGGCATAAGGTATAAGGAGTAAAAAGAGCCTTACGTTCTATCCCACAATCAATTCCCTTATATAACTAAAGCATTTCTAGACTCAACTTCGACCAGTTTGGCTTAGTAAACCTACAGGCAGTCAAGCTCTGATACCAAAGCTGTCAGGACCCCGACTCAATGGCACATCGATCTAGCATGTAACACCTCATATCACTTTGCGGCCTCACGTACGGTATTCCCACGGGTGTCGCCTTACCAGGCCCGGGACCGTTTGCGCCTTTTGGCTCACGTATATGATAGTGTTGCTAGCATCCATATGACAAGGAGCCCGGGCTGACATGGCTAGTCGTGAACCCAAAGTGGCACTAACTTACAAGGACAGGCATACATGACCCAGCAACGAACGTGTCGGTCATCAGCGAGTGAATCCGGGCTATAGCAACTGGGCTAGCAGGACTCCGGTAAACCGGGCTGTAGCAGGCTAACAGGACTCCGGTAGACACCGCGTGACATTTCCTCGAAGGGACAGACACGGGAACGAAGAAGGACACATGCCGGCTAGCCTAAGTGTTCTGGAGCAGTAGCAAGCTACCAAGGCTCAGTGGAAGCACTAGGAGACATTTCCCGGTAAGAGAGGCTACTAAGGATAAACAACTAGATAGTCAGATCCCACACATACCAAGCATTTCAATAACATACACACAATATGCTCGATATGTGCAAATACAACATGGCATCACAACATGACTCTACAACTCAAGTATTTATTCAATAGGCTCCGGGGAGCGAGATATTACAAACATGAGTCTCATGACCCAACATTCAGAGCATACAAGTCAATGTCGTGGTTCTAAGCCTGACAGTAGAGTGGGGGGTAGGTATGGAGAGGCAAGGTCCTAGCTATGGAGAGGTTGTAAACACAAGGGATGTACGAGTTCAGGCCCTTCTCGGAAGAAGTAATAGCCCTACGTCTCGGAGCCCGGAGGCGGTCGAGTGGATTATGTGTATATGAGTTACAAGGTGCCGAACCCCTCTACCTGTGGAGGGGGGTGGCTTATATAGAGTGCGCCAGGACCCCAGCCAGCCCACGTAGGAGAGGGTTTAAGGTGAGTTAAGTCCGGGGCGTTACTGGTAACGCCCCACATAAAGTGTCTTTACTATCATAAAGTCTACTTAATTACAGGCCGTTGCAGTGCAGAGTGCCTCTTGACCTTCTGGTGGTCGAGTGAGTCTTCGTGGTCGAGTCCGTCAAGTCAGTCGAGTGAGTCCCTCGTTGGTCGACTGGAAGGTGACCTCTTCCAAGGGTGTCCTTGGGCAGGGTGCTTAGATCATGTCTGTGACCCTACCCTAGGTACATGACCCCATCATTAGCCCCCGAATGGATTGAGGCTTCGAGTGAGGAAGGAGTTGATGTTGTTTCCGATTAACCTTTGCACACTGGTCGTGCGTTGTTCTGGACCAAAGAATCTCTTCGTCGATAGTGAGCAACTTGTCTTCAGTCGACTCGATCCATTCTCTTCTTTCGTCGAGTGATCTTTCGGGCTTCGACGATCTCCGAGCGATGGATCGCAGGAAACCCCGCGTCTGACAGACCGATCTGCCGTTCGCGGATTCCGCGGGATGCGAAATTTGGGGAAGCGCGCGAAGCGGAGCGGACCGCGGCATTCGGATGGGACGGGACATAGACGCCTCGATCTCCGCGCCACTTTCTTCGCCACGTATCCCGCCTGCATCACTGTTCCTAGATATGATTAGATCGACCGGGCCCACCTGTCATCCACTCGGAAGGGACCTTATAAATGCGCCCGGCGAGGGTTTTTTGTACTGTGCCTCAGCATTCTCTTTCTCTGCTCTCTTCGTCTCCGCCCAACGCGCTCGCTCTCGCCTCCGCCCAACCTCTCCTCGCGCGTCTCACCGGCAACCATGGCCAAGGAGAAGACGGCGGCGCTGGAACGCGTGAAGAAGGCGTCGGTGACGGAGAAGGCGAAGGGGAGATCCACTAGCCGTGGCGGGTCTTCGTCTAGATCCCGCCTGCCGAAGGGCTGGGTCCGAGGAGATTGGATCCAGTCGACCATCACGGAGAAAGATCTCCTCGACATGGCCAACGAGGGCCTGATCCCTCATGGAGCTGCGAGGCTTCCGGAGAAGGAGTGGCAGCCCCAGCCAGAAGAGGGTGAGTGCGTGCTCCTGGCCACCCATGTCGATCGTGGATTTTCTTTGCCGCCGAGTATTTTCTTCCGTGGTTTCTTGAACTTCTTTGGAGCGCAGCTCCACCACTTTACCCCAAATTCTATCGCCTATCTTGCCGCGTTTGTGTCCATGTGTGAGGGTTTTCTGGGCTGTTGACCGCACTGGGGCTTGTTCAAGCATATATTCACGTGTCGCTCTCAGACCGTGAAGAAGGCGAGCCCATGCGACGAAAGAACCCGAGTCGTCCAAATGTGTGGGGGCCTGGGGATCCAGGTGAGGAATAAGAGCACCTTCCCAGCCATGACTTTTCCCGAGTCAGTCAGAGGCTGGCAGTCGACCTGGTTCTACTGCCAGGATCAGTCGACGCCGGGGCAGTCGAGTGGACTCCCTCAGTTTACCATGGACCGAGTGAACAAGCCCTCCTCTCTGAAGTTGATTCCGGAGGAGAAAGCTGACGTGAAGATGTTGATGGAGCGCGTGGTACAGTTGGTTCGGGAGGGAGTGACGGGCATGGATCTCCTGGAGGTTTTCCTTAGGCGTCGTATCCAGCCCCTTCAGTTCCGAAGCCACTGCATGTGGTTGTACTGTGGGACTGAAGACAAGACTCGAGTCCATCCAGAAGCAGTCGACGATGTCACTCTGGAGAGATGGATGGCCGCCGTTACCGGAAACAAGGATAACCCACGCGGAGCCAGAAGGATTCCTCCACTCGACCACAACAGTGATCCAAACAAGGTATGCCTGCTCTGCTCTCCACTGTGTTCTTGTCATATTCATTTCTGTTTATTCTGCCAATTGGTCGATTGATCCTTGTCTTGATGTCTATCAGGCCCTCACCGAGCTGTACTCGATGCCCAATGGAGCACAGGCTCCGACTGAGGAGGGTGAGGCGAGTGGGGGCGAGAGCCAGGAGGAGGAGGAGTGGGACTCGGACGTTGCTGAGGATGATGACGACGATGACAACGATGACGGTGATGAAGATGACGCTGAAGACGAGGAAGAAGAGGAGGAGGAGGTCGTACCACCGTGCTCAGAAAGGCGGTCGAAGCTTGTCCACGACCCTTCGACTGAACGTGGCAAGGGGGTTGCGACCGTTGCACAGTCGACCAAGCGCCCTCGGACCACCTCTCCGGCGCCGACTGAAAAGGCGCCGAAGCAGCCCAGGGCGGCTCCGTCAAAGCCGACCAAGCTCCTGCCGAAGATGAAGGTGTCCATCCCCACCATATCAGGGTAATCATGCTGCTTAAGTCTTCTTATTTTGTGTGAACTTTGTCTCTGGTTGGCGCTGGAGTTAGTCGATTGATTCTTTGGAGTTGCAGTGCTGCTACTTCTGAGACCTCAGCCCGGGCTGATGACCATGAGATGGAGGACGCAGCAACTTCAAAACCAGGTACTATACACTTAACGCCATTTTTAGTCGACTGACTCATGATCTCTAACTCTGATTCTTTTCTGTAGCTCCATCCAATGTTGTTATCACTCTCCCTGATGATGATGAAGATGAGGAACCACTGAAGCACAGAATGAGAAGGAAGGCGTCTGCCAGCAGGGTGACCCAGGATGTGACGGTGCCTGAAACTCTGGTCGCGACGGAGGAGAACACCACTCGACACACCGTGTCGTTCGCAGATCCATTGACGAGTGCCCCGCAGCCCTCCCTCTTCACGATGCACCACGTCCTAGAGGACCAAGCTGGCGCGGCGAAGGAGGCGATACGCCAGGCAGGAATCATGATGGAGCAGTTGAAGACCATCCGGGATGCGAGCCAGGCAGCTTACGACGCCAGTTCTGCCCTCCAAAGCAATGTTCAGGTCAGTCGACCACCGTTTGTTCTGTTAGGATATGCTACCAAAAACTTTTCCTTTCCAGAATTTATAGTAGTCACCCAGTGGGTGTGTCGATTTAAACTCCGTGTTAGCGGGGGCACGCTGAGTGCACCCGCTGGGTGTAGTCCCCAAGGCTAAGGTCGACTGCTGGCAGTCGGCCTTAGGCTTTATAATTTCAGTCTTTCTGTCATTCGACCAAGTCGACTGGATTTCGCAAACCAGTCGACTGGTCGACTCTGTCTTCAATAGGATTAGTGGGGGCACGCTGAGTGCACCCACTGGGTGTAGTCCCCAAGGCTAAGGTCGACTGCTGGCAGTCGGCCTTAGGCTTTATAATTTCATTCTTTCCGTCATTCGACTATGTCGACTGGATTTTGCAAACCGGTGGGGGCACGCTGAGTGCACCCACTGGGTGTAGTTCCCGAGACTGTGGTCGACTGCTTGCAGTCGATTACAGTCTTAAAGAATACATCTTTTTTTTGAGGTCGACTGGTCGACTCTATCTTCAATAGGATTAGTGGGGGCACGCTGAGTGCACCCACTGGGTGTAGTCCCCGAGACTACGGTCGAATGCTTGTATTCGGCTGTAGTCTTAGAAACGTGTGATTTTTCCCTTTTTCACTCGGAAGTGAATTATTTTTGACATCTAGTCGATTGGTTCTTCGTAGAACTCCTGTGATCTTGTGGCTCGCTACTCTGAGCTGGAAAACAAGCACACTCAACTCGAGCTGAACTTGAAGCTGGTTCAGGAGAAGTTGACGAAGGCAAAGGAGGAGACCGAAGGTATGTTTGGTGAGACCCTGACGACTGCTTTTCCCCTTGTTTGTTTCAAAATCTGATCTTGCTGTAACTTGCAGGTAAGGTAAGGGAGGCCCAACAGAAGAAAGACCTTGAACTAGCTGAGAAGATCAAGCTTGCTGACGAGAAGTTAGCTTCAGTCACCAAGCTTGAACAAGACAATACCAATCTGAAAGCTGCTCTTGGGATCACCAACAAGGAGGTCAGTCGACTGAAAACTGATAAAGCTGCCCTGACCGACCAAGTCAGTAAGTTGACTGGGAAGAAAAATGATCTGGAGGCCTTCCTGAGTGGTCTTGCCAAGAAGCTGTTTCTTATGCTTGAAGGTAAACCTCTATGCTCGGCAATCATTTCCAATCGTGGTTTTTCCATTCGACCATTCCCTTGACTCAGTGATCGTCCTTGCAGAATTTTGCCAAAACTTTGAAGAAGAAACTAGCCGGCTGGAGCCAAACCTCGACCCTGTCAATTCTCCGGTGAACGACGAAGTTGCCATGGATGTTTTCTGACTGGAGTCCTGTGTTGCAGCTGTCGTGGACTATCTCACAAGGCTGAAGGTCGCCACATCTCGCATCGACTCGACGCTCTGGCTCGGGGAGACACTTCAGAATGACCTTGAGTCGCTGATGGCTCGCTTGAACACGATCTCTGGTCGAGTGCAGGAATGGAAGAAGTCCTCGGCTCGGTGCGGTGCAGATGTTGCTCTGTGTCTGGCCCGAGTCCACTGCAAAGATGCACGAGAAGAGAAGCTGGCGGCCCTCCGGGTGGCCAACACCAAGAAACACGACTTCAGGTCCTTTATGAAAACTTTCCTTGCGGCTGCCACTCGGATCGCAGACGGAATTGATCTTGATGAGTTTGTTGCACCTTCCAGCCCTCCACAGGAGGGGTAAAAAACTTCTTCTAAGCTCGATGCTTTAAATTTGCCTCGATATGCCAAGTGGAATTGTAACCGATAAACCTTAACGGGCTTAACGCCTGAGCACTTTCGGTTCCTTTAGATATCGATTCAAACTTGAATTTGGTGCTTGAATATGATTGCTTTTGGCTCGAAATGTCTTTTGCAGGTTCAAAGCAGGGCGCCTTTACTGCAATCGACTTATTCCTTAGTCCACTTAGGCGAGCACTGGGCTGCGGCTAAGTCTCCGAGTGGAAGTCCGGCTTACCACTCGGTAGGATTTTTATAACTTAGGCGAGTACTTGGACTGCAGCTAAGCCTCCGAGTGAGAGGTTTGCTCTTCACTCGGTAGGATTTTTATATCTTAGGCGAGCACTGGGCTGCAGCTAAGCCCCCAAGTGAGAGGTTTGCTCTTCACTCGGTAGGATTTCGATAACTTAGGCGAGTACTTGGACTGCAGCTAAGCCCCCGAGTGGAAGTCCGGCTTACCACTCGGTAGGATTTTTATATCTTAGGCGAGCACTGGGCTGCAGCTAAGCCTCCGAGTGAGAGGTTTGCTCTTCACTCGGTAGGATTTTGATAACTTAGGCGAGTACTTGGACTGCCGCTAAGCCTCCGAGTGGAAGT